>NC_041388.1:117599749-117630220 GCF_002162155.2 Triticum dicoccoides | reverse complement strand
GAGCGAGAGAGGCTTGGGGGGTGCGTGGCGACGCATGGGCGATCCAGGTGACGAGAGGGAGAAGCAGGAGGTGGCGGGGAACGTGGCCACGGCCGGCTGTGTGGCCGCGCGTGCCGGCGCGTGCCCTTGTCCTTCTGTCGTCGCCAGGAGGACGACGATTGGCAGTTGGGCCAGTGGGCCGCACCACTGGGCCGGCTGAGGCGCCAGGTAAGCTTTCTGTTTTTTTATTTTTGTTTCTGTTTTCTATTTTTCTGACATTTGTTTGGATTTAATAAAATACTAAATCATTTTATTTACTTATGCCAATTTTTTGCAGGAGCTAGTGGTATTATTCCAGAGCTCCTCAACAACTAACGTAATTTTTGGACATATATTATATATATAACAAATATATATCCAAAGCAAATAATTATTCATTAAATCCAAATGCCCAAAATAAATATCTATGAGCTCCTAATAATATTGGTTTGATTTTTATCTCTGTCCAATATTTTCAGAGAGCAACATGAACATTTTCTTGGAGACTTTTGGAGCACTTTTTATTTGGGTCATTTCCAAAGATGATTCTGAGGGTTTCACAAATCCTCATTTCAAATTTAAATGGAATTTAAACATGATGCACACATGAAGGGCTAGCCTAGGTCATACCAGAACTAGGGATGTGACAACTCACCCCCACTCGAAAGAATCTCGTCCCGAGATTCAGGAGTTGGCGGAAAGAAAGTGGGGTACTCCAGTCGAAGACGATCTTCACGCTCCCAGGTAGGTTCTCTCTCGGAATGATGAGACCATTGAACCTTGAGAAACTTGATGTTATGATGTCGAGTGACACGCTCTGCTTGATCAAGGATGCAAACAGGGTACTCTCGATAAGTGAGGTTATCTTGGAGATCAAGCGTTTCGTGGTCCACTCCGCGGATGGGATCCGAGAAGCAATGCCTGAGTTGAGAGACGTGGAAGACATCATGTACTCAAGAAAGATGTGGGGGTAGTTCCAACTGGTAGGCAACCTCTCCTCATTTAGCGAGAATGAGAAAAGGACCAATGTAACGAGGAGCCAACTTGCCCTTGATACCGAATCGATGGGTACCCTTCAAAGGGGTAACCTGAAGGTAAGCTTTGTCGCCAATTTCAAAAGCCACTTCCTTATGACTACAGTCATACTGGCTCTTTTGACGAGATTGGGCTGTTTTCAAATTCTCACGAATGACGCGAACTTGCTCTTCTGCCTCCTGGATCATATCCGGTCCAAAGAATTGTCTTTCACCGGTTTCTGACCAGTTCAAAGGTGTTCGACATCTTCGTCCATACAGAACCTCAAAAGGAGCTTTCTTGAGGCTGGATTGGTAGCTGTTGTTGTAAGCAAACTCGGCGAAGGGAAGACACTTCTCCCAATCCATACCGAATGAGATAACACAAGCTCTAAGCATGTCTTCAAGAATCTGGTTGACCCTTTCCACCTGACCACTTGATTGAGGGTGGAAAGCGGTACTGAAGGAAAGATGGGTGCCCATGGTAGTTTGGAAACTCTCCCAGAAATGAGAAGTGAAAAGACTACCACGGTCTGAATTTATCTCTAGTGGAACCCCATGAAGTGACACTATTCGAGAAATATATAAGTCAGCGAGCTGACTAGCAGTGATACTCTCTCGAACATGTAGGAAGTGAGCCACTTTGGAAAGACGATCAATGACTACGAAGATAGCATTATTCCCTTTTCTTGGTCCTGGGAAAGCCGGTGATGAAGTCCATACCAACTTTATCCCATTTCCACTCAGGAATGGCTAAAGGTTGAAGGGTGCCAGCAGGTCTCTGATGCTCTGCCTTAACGCGACGACAAACGTCACAGTTAGCAATAAATTGAGCAATTTCTCTCTTCATCCTAGTCCACCAGAACCTCTGGCGTAGGTCTTGATACATCTTAGTACTACCGGGATGAATCGTGAGAGGAGATTCATGCGCCTCCTTAAGGATTAATTGTCGAAGATGTTGATTCTTGGGGACCACCAAGGGACTGTCAAAGAAAACAACACCACGATCATCTATAGAGAAACTACCACCAACTCCTTTGTTAATGTTTCTGTTGATCCAGGAAATTCCCGTATCCTGCTGCTGAGCAGAGATGATTTGATCCACAAGAGTAGGTTTCGCCACCAAGGTAGAAAGGAATCCGTGAGGAGCAAGGTGGAGGTTAAGCTTACATAATTCCTCATGGAGAAGTGGTTGGCCCTGCTGCAACATGAGATTATTGCAATAGGACTTACGACTTAGCGCATCAGCCATGACATTCCCCTTACCTGGGGTGTAGGTAATCCCTAAATCATAATCTGAGATCAACTCCAACCAACGTCTTTACCTAAGGTTCAAATCTGGTTGGGTGAAGATATACTTGAGACTCTGGTAATCGGTGTAAATCTCGCAACGTTTACTGAGAAGGTAATGTCGCCATGTCTTAAGTGCATAGACTACGGCTGCAAGCTCTAGATCATGTGTAGGATAATTCTCCTCATGTGGATGCAACTGTCGAGATGCATAGGCAATCACATGGCGATCTTGCATAAGAATGCAACCTAGTCCCTGTCGTGAGGCATCACAATAGATAACAAAGTCCTTAGTGAAGTCCGATGGCACAAGTATGGGAGCAGAAGTCAGGCGTCTTTTCAGTTCCTGAAAACTGTGCTCACACAGTGGGGACCACTCAAACTTTTTATCTTTCTTGAGAAGTTCCGTGAGAGGTTTGGCCACTTTGGAGAAGTTCTCAATGAATCGGCGACAATAACTGGCTAGACCAAGGAAACTCCTAACTTGCTTAACTGTTTCAGGCGGAGTCCAATCAAGAATGGCCTGAACTCTTTCGAGATTGACAGCAATGCCCTTACCAGAGCGTGGCCGAGATAGGTCACTTCTGGCAACCAGAATTCGCACTTGGAGAACTTGGCATAAAGGCGGTGCTCTCTGAGTTTTTGTAACACAAGTCTAAGATGTTTGGCATGCTCTTCCTCGTTCTTCGAGTAAATAAGGATATCATCGAGGTAAACCACGACGAACTTATCTAAGTACTCCATGAAGATCGAGTTCATCAAGCGAGAGAAAGTAGCTGGAGCGTTGGTTAGACCAAAGCACATGACGGTGTACTCGTACTGACCATAACGAGTGACAAAAGCCGTCTTAGGAATATCCCCATTTTTGATCTTGATTTGGTGGTAGCCTAACCTCAAATCCATCTTGGAGAAGACTGAGGATCCAGCGAGCTGATCATACAGATCGTTGATCCTGGGAAGCGGATACTTGTTCTTTATCGTGACCCAATTAACGGGACGATAATCTACAACCATTCAGTCTGTACCATCCTTCTTATTGACGAAGAGGACAGGGCAAGCCCAGGGAGAAGAACTAGGACGGATGAAACCCTTTTGCAAGGATTCATCGAGTTGTTTCTTAAGCTCGGCTAGTTCTAAGGGTGCCATCTTGTAAGGTCTTCTAGAAATTGGGGCGGTTCCGGGGATAAGATCTATAACAAACTCTACATCTCTGTCAGGTGGAATACCTGGCAGTTCTTCTGGAAAGACATCCAGAAAGTCGCGGACTACCGAAATATCTTCAAGGTCAGGAAGAGGGCTGGCATTTAGAGAATATAGTTGACGCCTTGCAATTTTGGTGGAGACAATGACTACCTTGCCAGAGGGGTGTGTGAGCTGAACAGACCTGGTGTAACAGTCAATCTTGGCATAATGAGCTTTCATCCAGTCCATACCCAAAATGATGTTAATATCTGAAGACTTGAGGGATATCAAGGAAGCTAGAAATACAAGTCTCTCAACATGTATTTCATTGCCATAACTTATCCTAGAAGTTTGCCACTTGGATCCAGGAGTTTGAATGAGTAGTGGGGAGGGCATATCACAAAATGACATGTCGTGCAAACGGGCATAACTTTCGGAAATGAAGGAGTGAGATGCCCCGGTATCAAATAGAACCGAAGCTGGGTGACAGTTGACAAGGAGTGTACCAAGAACGACATTTGGATCATCATGAGCGTCTTTAGCTGAGACGTGATGCACACGTCCAAGTTTAGTGGGAGCTGACTTGGCACTGATTATCTAGTGTGAAGGCTTACTACCACGGCCAACAGACTTCTCGGGCTGGGGTGGAGCAACACGGGTCTGAGTGCAAATACGGGTAATGTGGCCTGGCTCTCCGCACTTGTAACAAATCTTGGAGGTAGGACAAGGGCCCACATTTACAAGTGGTCTACCAATAAGCATGGGTGTAGCATATGGTTGAACTGGGTGAGGTGCCACACAAGAAGGCCTTGGGGTATAACCAGGTGGAGAGCGGAGTTCGGAACCCAAATCCGGCGCTTATGAGAACTAGAACCGGAGGAAGAACCCAAATCACGGGTGTGCTTACGAGATTCCTCGTAGGTGAGTTGAGTTGTCTCTACATTAATGGCCTTGTTCACAAGAGTGTGGAATGTATTGCAACGATGCAAGTGGAGATCACGACGCATATTGGGGTTGAGACCCTTCCGGAACCTAGCCTGCTTCTTGGCATCTGTGGACACTTCTTCTGTAGCATAGCGGGCGAGGTTCTCAAACTCTCTACTGTAAGCATCAACAGCCATCTTACCCTGGGTGAAACTACAGAACTCTTCTCTCTTGCGATCGATGAGGGCTTCAGGAATGTGATGCTCGCGAAAAGCCTCAGTGAAATCTCTCCAGGTAGGAATTTGACCAGCTGGAAGTATAGCCTCATAGTTCTGCCACCAGAGACTAGCAGGACCTTCCAGGTGATATGCAGCATAAGTGACCTTGTCACTTTCAGCTACGTTCGCGGAACGCAGCTTGTGAGTGATACTACGAAGCCAGTCATCTGCATCGAGTGGCTCAATGGAATGATGGAAGGTGGGTGGTTTCAGATAATTAAAATCCTGGATGGTCACTGACTCTTTGCACCGATGTGCGGTGTTCTCCTCGATACGTGCCAACAAGCGGTTAGACTCACGCTTGTTCGTCTCCATCTCTATCATGAACTCTGCCAATGAAGGTTGGTCGGGAGGATCCTCCTCATCCCTACCACCTCCGTGGTTCAGGCAACGAGCAACAGAACTTCGGTTAACTGACGACATCCTGAGAAGCGGAACCAAGGACGAGGTCATCAACAACTATAGGATGCAACATGTAGCACAAGGAAATTTAGTATCTCTCAAACTCCTAGGACAATTCCGGCAGCATAACGGCAGTAAAATGCTCAGAATGAGACATTCTGCGAAAGACGGGGTAGCACCATACTCAACATCATCATCAAGGTTCTGAGATATTACTAAACAGGCTACACCAGAGGTACTCGAACTGAGATATGACTCTGATCAACCAATCCTATGGGACTACGGAGTAGTAACACGTGATCCTGGTAGACAGAAAAGGAAGCCTAGCTCCTTAACCCCGTAGGAAAGATAGGATGACTCAGATCAGAAGGCATGAGGTATAGGGAGTAAAAAGAGCCTTACGTTCCCTTCCACAATCAATTCCCTTACATAACTAAAGAATTTCTAGACTCAACTTCGACCAGGTTGGCTTGGAAATCCTACAGGCAGTCAGGCTCTGATACCAAAGCTGTCGGGACCCCGATCCTAAGTCACACCGATCTAGCATGTAACACATCATATCACTTTGCGGCCTCACGCACGGTATTCCCACGGGTGCCACCTTACATGGCCCGGGACCATTTGCGCCTTTTGGCTCACGTATATGATAGTGTCGCTAGCATCCATATGACAAAGAACCCGGACCGACATGGCTAGTCGTGAACCCAAAGCGGTGCTAACCTATGGGGACAGTCATACATGAATCACATCGAGCATGTCGGTCAACAACATATGAATCCGGGCTGTAGCACTGGGCTAATAGGACTCCGGGGAACCCGGGCTGTAGCAGGCTAGGCAGGACTCTGGAAGTCACCGCTTGACATTTCCCCGAAGGGACAGACACCGGAGCAAAGTGAAGCACATGCTGGCTAGTCAAGTGTCCTGAGTAGTAGTGCTAAGCTAGCAGGACTCCGGTGAACCGGGCTGTAGCAGACTACTATGGCTCAAGGAAGCACTAGACTACATTTCCCCATAAGAGAGACTACCAAGGATAAACAACTAGATTGTCGGATCCCACACATGGCAATACACGTCACACGTACGCATAACATGCAAGTATGTGTTGTACAACATGGCATCACAACATAACGCAACTCATATAGATAAAGGCTCAGAAGAGCCACATAGCATAAAATACAAACATGGGTCACATGACCCATCATTCAGAGTATACAAGCAACAAGCGGAAGCATTACATGTCTGAGTACAGACAACTACAAATGAAAAAGGCCGAGGAGCCCGACTATCTACAACATCCGACGAAGATCGTAGCTGAGGTACAAGCTACTTGTCGAAGTCCACGTAAACTAGTAAGACCGAAGTCTCCGCTGCAAAAACATAATTAAAGCAACATGAGTACAAAGGTACTCAGCAAGACTTACATTAGATCCTATCATACATGCACTTGTATCAAGAAGGTAATGTGGAGTTTAGTTGCAGCAAGCCAGCTTTGACTAAGTGGCTATCTTGTACTACGGCTGCTGGTAACTCTTTTGAGGTGGCGCACACGGGTCCACTAATCACCACGTCAATACACTACTATGGATTCATTCCCGTCTTCCTACGAGAAGGCCATCCATAGCACTCACACTTGTCTTGAGCATTTTAGAGTATCCACTTCAAGTTGTCTATGTACCACGTAAGCATCCAAGAAGTCCATAACCGAGGACACGGCTATTCGAATAGATCATGATAACCCTGCAGGGGTGTACTTCTTCACACACGCTGTCACCACTTATCACCATGTACACGTCATGTACCTTGGCAACCTTCAAGCGGAAGCCTGGCGAGGGTGTTGGCCACGACCTGACTAACCACACAAGACTCTAGTCCAGGTTTATCGCCTATTTGGGTTCCATCCGCAAGGAGATCCGGCCGGGGTGTCGCTCACGGCCCCAAACGATGTGTGCAGGGTTCCCAAGCCCACCTCGCCGGATGGATCTACGCTTGGTACACCGTGCCACTTGTGCCTAGTCTGTCCCAAGCCCACCTGGCCGGGTGCCACTTGGTAGACTACTAACACTACCTACAAACACCAGAAACTAATTGCAACTCCTAGACAAGATCAAGTTGGTTAATAAGTCGAGAGAGCTTGGAGTGCCCGGAGCCCAATGTGTGGTAGTAGCTAGTCATTGGACAACATACACAGAACTCAGTGCTTAAGGACGGTTCCAGTGAGACAACCCACCATGTACTCCTACATGGCCTCTCACCGCTACCTTTACCAAATCGTGTTCACACGCTTAACTCTCAACACCAGAACATATCGTACCACTCCAATTCATTCCCAATGAATCAGACCTGACACAACTCTAAGCAATAGCAAGCATGGCATGGCAAGAACACAACATGGCTCAATCAACCCCTACACATGCTAGTGGGTTTTAACTATTTACTGTGGCAATGACAGGTCATGCAGAGGAATGGGTTCAACTACCGTAGCATAAAGTAGCAGTTGAATCGTTGTTGTCCTAATGCAATAATGAGAGCAGGAGCGAGAGAGTAGGATTGTATCGGAATGAACAAGGGGGTTTGCTTGCCTGGTAGATCAACAGGGGGGCACTACTTCACTGATAGGTACTCTTGAACACTTCCGGAGCAGGACCTATCGAGAAGGAACGGTGCCAACAATCAAAACACAAGCATATGCAACAATATGATGCATGAACGTGGCACGAAGATGTGATGCTGTTTGAGCTAATGCAACTAGTATTCAAATTGAATGAAGTCCATTTGAACCAAGGGTTCAAATGCAACTCCAAATTAAGCTCTTATATATGCCATTTTAGTGTTTCACCTATACAGCAGGTATAACTTCATTTTTCATGCATGAAACTGGTACATATGGATAGATTGAATTTTTCTGATAATTTTTCATATATAAATTATTTAGATTTGAGCTACGGTTGAATTTCTACGAATTTTTGATGTTTATATCATTTCCTGGAATTTCCTGATTTATTTTAATACCAGAAAATGATATATTGCGTCAGCATGACAACAGCATTGCGTCAGCAGGTCAAAGGAGCTGACCGAGTCAAACCTGACGTGTGGGGGCCACACGTCAGTGACCGGTTAGTTAACAGGGGGTTAGTTTATCCTAATTATAGAATTAGTGGCGCAGGGGCCCACTGTCAGTGTCATCAGCTAATTAAGTTTAATTAACATCTAACTAAAAGTAGCAGGGGCCTGGCCCACTTGTCAATGACCCTGGGTGGTCAAACCCCAGGTTAACTAGGGGTTAGACCGGTCAACCTCACCGGCGTTTAGCCGCCGGCGAGGCCGAACGCGGCGGAGGGGCTCGGGATCTCCATTCCGGTGACCAAAAGGACGGCGGAGAGCACCGGGGCGTAGCCCGTGCTCTCCCGCATCTAGTGGGATAGATAGGAGGAGGATGGGTGGCCGGAGCTCGCCGGAGCGAAGCTCGGGGCGGCGGCCGGAGTTCGGTGGCGTGCGGCAGAGGGGCTAGAGGGCGCAGAAGGGTAGGGGAGTAGGGGGAACGACGGAGGGGCTCACAGGGGACCGGCGGGCGTCGTCGGGGAGCTCGGGGAAGGCTGGAGTCGGCGGGGCGGTGAGGACGATCTCCGGCGGCCGGAGATGAAGACGACGGCGCCGAGGATGAAGCGGAGCTCGCCCGGGTTGCTTTGCTCGGTGAGGAGGGAGAGGGGGTCGCGGCGGAGCTGGGAAGCGTGTCAGGGAGGTGCAGTATTGGCCGAGGCCATGGTGGCTATGGACGGCGGCGACGGTGATTTCAGCCGCGAGAGAGGGAGCGAGGGGGAGGAGGAGAGAATGGCATGGGAGAGAGCGAGATAGGCTTGGGGGGTGCGTGGCGACGTGCGGGCGATCCAGGCGACGAGAGGGAGAAGCAGGAGGTGGCAGGGAACGTGGCCACGGCCGGCTGCGTGGCCGCGCGTGCCGGCGCGTGCCCCTGTCCTTCTGTCGTCGCCAGGAGGACGACGATTGGTGGTTGGGCCAGTGGGTCGCACCACTGGGCCGGCTGAGGCGCCAGGTAAGCTTTCTGTTTTTTTATTTTTGTTTCTGTTTTCTATTTTTCTGACATTTGTTTGGATTTAATAAAATACTAAATCATTTTATTTACTTATGCCAATTTTTGCAGGAGCTAGTGGTATTATTCCATAGCTCCTCAACAACTAACATAATTTTTGGACATATATTATATATATAACAAATATATATCCAAAGCAAATAATTATTCATTAAATCCAAATGCCTGAAATAAATATCTATGAGCTCCTAATAATATTGGTTTGATTTTTATCTCTGTCCAATATTTTTAGAGAGCAACATGAACATTTTCTTGGAGACTTTTGGAGCACTTTTTATTTGGGTCATTTCCAGAGATGATTCTGAGGGTTCCACAAATCCTCATTTCAAATTTAAATGGAATTTAAACATGATGCACACATGAAGGGCTAGCCTAGGTCATACCAGAACTAGGGATGTGACAACTAGTCCTCGACCCAATCATCGATGGATTTCACCTGACTCGAGTCCTAATGGACGGTGGTAGCGGCCTCAACCTTCTCTATCAGGATACAGTACGTAAAACGAGCATTGACCCCTCATGAGTCAAGCTCACGAAGACTACCTTTAAAGGAGTCATACCAGGCGTAGAGGCCCGTTGTACGGGCTCAATAACGCTGGAGGTAGTTTTCGGTTCCCCGGATAACTTCCGAAGCGAAGAACTAATATTCGATATCGTCCCATTTCGCAGTGGCTATCACGCACTGCTCCGACGAACGGCATTCGTTAGATTCAACGCGGTGCGCACTATGCTTATCTCAAACTCAAGATGCCCAGTCCACGTGGCGTCATTACGGTAAATAGAAATACGGAACGCTCCCTCCATATAGAGGAGCACACCATCGCCCTAGAAGCAGAAGTACAGAGTGGCCTCCTCAAGCAGCACTATAATTGGCTGCCGAGCCGCTGGACATCATTAAGAGGGTCCGGACTACACTATAGTAGGATAGCTCAGCTCGTCACAAGCCAAACTAGTAATTTGGCCCCCGTCCCAGCCCTAACGAGGCAATGGTGTTAGTACCACGCGCATTTAAAACTACACACTCGAAACCCCGTGGGTACGGACGGAGACACAACTCGCTCGCGGTCCACAGTACGGCTTAATAGACCCTGGGATTCGCACGCTCCAACTTTTTCTTTTTACAGGTTTTTCTTTTCTTTTTCAAGGTCTATACGGACGACCCGTTCGCAGAACACACCAAGGAGGCAACGAGCTATGGCGTACAAGGGAGCCCCCAGGTGGTCTCTAATAAACAATTAGTATACTTGTTTTACATGCCCTCATGCAGCTTGCCCTTGGTTACGACATGTTAAATAGCCTTACTTGCTTATCGCATTACTAGTACAAAGTACGCCTCGATGTACTGACTACATCACAATGGTGAAAAAATGGTGGCGTTAGCTCATTACTTAATCTTTTCTGTTTCCTCACCTCAGTATCTATTACTCATCGCACACGTACATCATAATACGTACTAGTACGCCAGGGGCTTCATTATACCCCACATGACGGCAACATAAGTCCGAACACTTCTTCAGTATAGTTCAGCACCCCGAACTTATAGCATTACATGCATCGGCTCCGAATCATGTCTTTGGTCAATAGTTGGGTTGCCCGGCTCCTGTGCTTACTACCTTACGTTCTGGTATATCGGCTTGGGTAGTAAAGGGAGAACTAATATGATTGTGTCCCGGTTCTTCCGGACGAGCACCTCAGTAGAGAAAGCCGAAAGCTGACTATCATGATGCAGCGAGAGCCGGTCAGTTGTTCGCGAGGTTCCAAATCGTTGGAGATTTTTTCCGCTTCTTGCGAAGAATCGGTTCTTCCGATTTGGCGTGTATAGCACCCCTAATTCGGCCTTCCGAACACCAGGGGCTTCGCCAACCTTATTAATTTTCAAACTCCCATGGCTAAGTGGGGGCGGTAAAGGCCGCATAGTCTGATTGCCTTGTTCGTTGCGCTAGACACCTCCTTTAAGGACCAGAATGTGGTGTAAGGAGTGTTTAGATTTATCCCGGACACCCCCATACTATCTACGTGGGGGCAGAAGCCGACGACTGGTCATCCCCCAGATTAATAAATGGCCGCACAGGAGGTAAAATTTAAAATCATAAACATTATACTACTAACAGCTTTGTTCCATATTATAGGGCAAGATAATACACATGTTCTTATGGGAATATAATATCCTTCGAACATTGCTCCGCCGCAAGGTGGGACCCCTCCAGGACGCCATCAAAATAGTGCTCAGGTCGATGATGCTCCTTGCCCTCCGGAGGTCCTTCGGTCATTAGCTTCTTGGCATCCAGCTTCACCCAATACGTCTTGACATGGGCAAAAGCCATACGTGCACCTTCAATGCAGACCTGCCGCTTCACGGCTTCGAGCCGCGGACAGGCACTCACAAGCGACTGCACAAGTCCGAAATAGCTGCCAGGTGTAGGATCGGCAAGCCACAGCCGGACTATCAGGTTCTTCATGGCCAGCTCTGCCAACCTGTGCAGCTCGACCAACTGCTTCAGCTGGTCGCTGAAGGGCACCGGATGTCCGGATCCCAGATATTGGGACTAGAACAACTTCTATGTAGACATCCCTTCTTCGGCTCTATAATGCTCGACCGCGTCCGACACCCTGAACGGTAGACCTGAAAATTCCCCTGGAAAAACAAAATTCAGGACAAGTACAAGGGACGTTTTCTCTACATGCTTGCTCGGCATGGTGAAAGACTCACCCGCCACAATTTTCTAGGCCACTTGAATCTCCCGGAGAGCGCTCCGGGTTTCGCATCGTGGATCTTGCGCGCTCTGGCGAGCCTTCGCCAATTCAGACTCCTGCGCCATAAAATCGCGCTCCAAGGACTCAAATTTCTCTATCACGCCCTGAAGATGTTGTTGCGCCTTGCCAACCTGGGCCTCGTGCTTCTCGCGCAAAGCGCGTTCCTTGGCCGCTTTGTCCTCGGCCTCGGCTAGCGCCTTCTTAAGGGTTGCCACCTTGGTTGTGGCCCCTAATAAAGTTTATGACACTTTCAGTCCGGTCGGACTATTCAT
Source organism: Triticum dicoccoides (assembly GCF_002162155.2). NCBI lineage: Eukaryota > Viridiplantae > Streptophyta > Magnoliopsida > Poales > Poaceae > Triticum > Triticum dicoccoides. The sequence continues at coordinate 117,617,982 of NC_041388.1, read as the reverse complement.
TTTTTCGAAATGTACCCACGGGTTACTGCATACATTGGCTATCCTCCAACTGCTTCTTCATGCGGCCGAGCTCCTCCTCGGCCCGCTCCAGTTTCTGCTTCAGTCCGGAGACCTCCGCAGCATGAGCAGTGGTAGCCTAGTGATACCTTCTTATTCACATAGACAACTCAAGTTAGACTCCTGCGATTTTTTGATCCTCTGTTAGGCTTTTCTTCCTGAACACCAAACAGAGTATCAGGGGCTACTGTCTATACTGTGATATTTTTCCTATAATCACATTACTTACCTCAAAGCCTGTTAGAAGGCTAGTGCAGGCTTCGGTCAGTCCGCTTTTAGCAAACTGAACCTTCTCTATTACCGTGTCCATAAGGACACGATGTTCATCCACGATAGAGGCGCCTCGCAGTGCCTGTAGCAGATTATCCGGTGCCTCTGGTTGGACAGAGGTCACCGTTGGGACAGGCACACTCCCTCCTTGGGGGGAATGCTGTTCGCTGGACCCCAGAGCCGTATAGATTTCCCGAATGGTATCCCGCTGTGGTCCAAAGGGAACTCGGACCCCGTCACCAGTCTCCATGGGGGCTTTTTCCCCCGTGTGTCCGGCGTCCGAGGAGTCATCCTAGGGCGTTACCCCGATGATCTCCGGAACCTTCCCCCCGCCTGGGAACACCTTTTTGGACACCACCTCGTCATCACCCCTGAGTGAGACGGAATGAGCAGATGGCGGAGATATGTTAGCCATCTCCTCCGTGTCCAGCGAATCCTCTGTCGAGGACCGCGGGGAGTCACCACGCGTCGGACTTCAATGACAAAAGTTTACGATATGTCAATATTACAAACCAGGAAGGCCAGACTTTTGCGAATTCTAGTACTTATGAAGCAGCCCGAAGCTTGGTCCAGCGAGGTCGTTCCGGACTGCTGTCGACGTCCCACGCGGAGTTATCCGCGAGGGAGCCTTTAACCCTTTTAGGCGCTTCCGCCTCCGGGCTTGTGGGGACCGCTCTCATCTTCCTCCCCGCTTCATGTGGGAAGTCGTTTTCTTCTTCCTCTTCATTGTTGTCGTCAGGGGACGAAGAGGAAGTCTTGCTTTTGGACGTCTCGTCCGGAGTGCTTCTCCGGCAAAGGCCCTTCATGGCCCATTGGGCTGCCTTTTTAGCCGTCTTCTCCGGCACCTCGTAGGGTGCAGTGAACAACATCTTCTCCAATAATGGAAATTCTTGGTCCTCGGGCAGTGGAGCCGGCCAGCTGATCTCCTCGTCCAACTTAATCCAGGCCTGAAAATAGGGGGATGAAGCTTAAATTTCCTCTCAAAATATGCTAGTAGGGGATGCTCCTTGAAAACATTAAAGGAACTGACCGGGTCGGTCTGGCGCTTTAAACTAAGCCCGCGGTCTTCGATCGTAGGCAATGGCATCTCGCCGGCCTTGAAGAGCATCTTCCAGATTTCTTCGTGCGTCATGCCGAAGAGCCCCAGTAGCGTCTGGTGCTTGGACGGCTCGAACTCCCACAAATTACAAGATTGGCGTTGGCATGGAAGGACCCAACGAACAAGCATGACCTGGACCACGTTGACGAGCTTGATTTTCCTTTCTATTATATTCTGGATGCACGTCTAGAGCCCAGTCAGCTCGTTCGAGAGACCCCAGGTTAGGCCCCTCTCTTGCTAGGAGGTGAGCCACATCGGGATTCCGGATCAGAATTCAGGGGCCGCCAACAAGTTAGCATCGTGCCGCTCGGTGATGTAGAACCACCTCGATTGCCACCCCTTCACCATCTCCACAAACGAACCTTCGGGCCAGGTGACGTTGGGCATCTTTCCCACCATAGCGCCTCCGCATTCTGATTGCTGGCCACGCACAACTTTCGGCCTCACATTGAAGGTCTTCAGCCACAGGCCAAAGTGAGGCGGATGCGGAGAAAAGCCTCACAGACGACGATAAACGTCGAAATGTTGAGGATGAAGTTGGGTGCTAGGTAATGAAAATCCAGCCCATAGTAAAACATCAACCCGTGGACGAATGGGTGAAGAGGGAACCCAAGCCCGCTAACGAAATGTGTAAGGAACACAACCCTCTCGTGGGGCTCGGAAGTGGGGACGATCTGTCCCTTGGCCGGGAGTCGATGAGTGATCTCTTTGGCCAGATATCCGGCCTCCCGGAGCTCCTTGATGTCTTTCTTCTTGACGGAAGAGGCCATCCACTTACCTCTAGCTCCGGATCCGGACATCTTTGGAGTATTTTCTCGAACAAGAGAGAAGGTAAGGCTTGGGTGCTAGAGCTCAGGGATGGAAAGGCTGAAGAAGAGAAAGGGCGTGGGTGGAAGAATGGAGTCCTTACCCCCTTATAGAGGCCGCGAATGTCAAACGCTTCCCTGCTCGCCTTAAACTCGCCTATTCCCAAGGGCCGTATAAACGACACGGTTGGGTTACCCATGCCCGCATTGATGAGAATCCTGCAATAGGGGGGGGGGCACGATCTCTGCTTCGACAAGACATGCTAGTATCAACCGTGTTTTGAAACGTGGGAAGGCACAAGAAAAACGGTTTGAAATTGTGACCGGATGGGCTGATATCACGTTGCAGGAAGCTGTCAGCAGATGGAACTCGTGTAAGATATGTATATTCTCTCTGCGGTTGTGCATGGTGTGTCAACAGGTCCGGATACAATCATCACATCCAAAGACTATCTTGGAGTTCAGAAGAAGGGGAACCCGCCTTGCAATGCCGAAGACAATCTACACGCTGGACTTCTCGTCCTTGAAGCCAGGTTCAGGGGCTACTAAGGGAGTCGTGGACTAAGGGGTCCTCGGGTGTCCGGCCTGTTATCCATGGGCCGAACTGATGGCTTGTGAAGATACGAAGGCCGAAGACAATACCCGTGTCCGGATTGGACTCTACTTGGCGTGGAAGGCAAGCTAGGCGACCTATTACGAAGATTCCCTCCTATGTAACCGACCTCATGTAACCCTAGATCTCTTCGGTGTCTATATAAACCGGAGAGCATAGTCCGGATAGGACAGATTCATTACCATATACTCATAGGCTAGACTTCTAGGGTTCAGCCATTACGATCTCGTGGTAGACCAACTCTTGTAACACTCATATTCATCCAGATCAATCAAGCATGAAGTAGGGTATTACCTCCATAGAGAGGGCCCGAACCTGGGAAAACATTGTGTCCCTAGTCTCCTGTTACCATCGATACTAGACGCACAGTTCGGACCCCCTACCCGAGATCCGCCGGTTTGACACCGACATGGATTTCTTCTCTGGCGGTTAATAGGGCACCAGGACTAGCATCTTCGCCAGGAGCGGGATGACTGGCTCTTCGGGCAGCGGAGCCGAACATTGAACCCGCTCCGCTATCTCCATCCATACGTGAAAGGATAAATTAGTAAAGCTTAGTTACCCTCCTTGGACAAGCAAGTAGAGGATACGCCTTGAGATGTGCAGGATATACCTCATTGGCGGGGTGGGCAAGATCGTGCCCACGGTCCAAGTCTATTGCCGGCGGGTTCTCGTCGCCCTTGAAGAGCAACTTCCAGGCATCTTCATGAGTGGTTCCTGTCGGCGTTCTGGGAACGATGGTCCCCAGACTTGCCTGCCTGCGGCCCACGGCGTGGCTAAGCTAGCAGGACATTCGGCCCATCTTCATCAACAAGGCATCCAAGACCCTCGCGAGGGTCCAAGCCTCGCGAGGCAGACGACGCAAGACCTCCTCGGGAGTGGCCTAGCCAGGCAGGCTCATGACGTGATCCATGACGGTCGACACCAGGCGGGCGCCAGCGCGTGCAGCGTCCTTGTTTCCTCTTTGGTGCTAAGGAGGCCAGCGCAGGCAAGGAGTACCGAGGCATCAGGAAAAGGTTGCTATATTGGTGCAACGAGACCAAGACCAGGAGGACGGCAAGACAGAGGTCATCGTGGAGCCCAAGATGGCGTCACCACTAGAGCTTTTCGCAGGCGAAGACTACTTTTGTCAGGATAGCTTGTACTAGCTGTCCCCCTTCAAATTTTCCCGCCATTGTTGGCTCCCTTCCCGCTTGATATTTGGGAAGAGGACCAGGGCCTATATAAGTAGAGCTAACCACCACAGTAGGAGAGAGTTCTGATAAACCACCTCATCGAGCACAAGAACACCTCAATCTCAGGAGGTTGTTCTTCCCTTGTACTGTTCTTCATCAGCCCAAGAGGCAATCCACCACCACCACACTGGAGTAGGGTATTACACCACAACGGTGGCCCGGACCAGTATAAACCTCGTGTCTCTCTATGTTGCGAGTTCGTCGAGTTCGTCCGCGAGATCTTAGCGAGCTAGGGCGTAGATCGATAGGAGGGAAAGACTTTGTGCGCACCCTAGTGTTCGAACCTTAAGGGTTTGCCGGAACCCCACATCCGACATTTGGCGTGCCAGGTAGGGGTGCGCTGTAGCTTCCCTTCCATCAGTTCGTCGCTCCGTCGCTCCGCCATCTCCATGGCGGATGCTCTCCGTGCTCGGGTTGAGCGTCGGGCTACCCTCACCGCCCGCGTCGCTCAGACGGCTCCCGTCGGCGGGCCACCTCGTTGTTCTCTGTCTCCCGCCGCCAACGCTGCCACCGACCCGGCGGGGAACGAGCAGCGGGCGTCCTTTCTGCATCCTTCGGTGTGGTAGGATGACCGCACCGCCACTGCATCGCTCACCCCGTCTGTTCTTCGTCTCACGCGCGCCGCGCTCCTTGCCGCAAACGAACTCCTGCGCTACCGCCCCGTCGACGACCTCTATGAGGAGTGGCTCGACCGCGTCGCCGAGCTTGTGCGCGACGCAGGGGGCTCCCAGGCACCGTCCCTCTCTCTACCTCCCCCTCAACCAGCCATGGGCGACGAGGCTCATGGCGTGCCTCCACCACCTCTGCCCCAAAACAGTGCCTTGGCACCAAGGTGCGCGGCTCCGCGGCATGATCCACCGCGCCCGGTGCCCGCGCGCGAAGAGAGTAGCTGCCAAGAAATCCCTCGGCCACGAGAAGCTGCACCTGCGCTTCCCGTGCCGCCTCGTCAAGTCCGCGCACCGCCCATAGCGGCGCAGCGCGGACCTCGTCAAGACCAAGCTCCACCTCTGAAGCGGGCCCCGGCAACCACGGCCGGCTGCCGCGCCTTCACCCCCGAGCTGCGTAGCGTTGCCTGGCCAGGCAAGTTAAGGTTGGATGTGCCTCCTCGCTACAATGGCATTGCCGACCCCGCGGAGTTCCTGTAGCTCTACGAGATGAGCATCGAAGTAGCCAATGAAGATGAAAAAGTCATGGCGAACTGGTTTCTCATGGCTCTCAAGGATGCGGCTCGCTCCTGGCTCCTGAAACTGCAGCACGGCTCAATCTCCTCCTGGGACGAGATGCGCGACCGCTTTGTTGCCAACTTCCAGGGTACTCGCGACCGCCCGCCGGTCGCGGGTGACCTGCGCCACATCAAGCAACAACCGGGAGAAACCTTCCAGAAGTACATCCAGCGCTTCAACAACACCCGCTTCAAGATCCCCAAGGTCACGGATGAAGCCATCATCTCCGCGTTCGTAGACGGCGTCCGTGATGTCAAGATGAAGGAAGAGCTTGCCATCCACGAGGACCTCTGCACCTCTCAGGAACTGTTCAACCTGGCGACCAAGTGCACAAGAGCTGAGGAGGGGCGCCTCTCTCTCCTTGAGCTGCCAGCCGCGGGCGCAGAGGAGAAGAAATCCAAGGCCAAGGACATGAAGCGCAAGGAGGCAGCTATGCTCGCAGTGAAGCCCGACACCAAGCGGGGCAGAGATCAGCCCGAGTCTTCCAAGAACAGCCGACCATTCTGCGCCTTCCACAATCTGAACACCCACAACACCAGCGACTGTCAAGAGCTCAGAGCCATACAAGAAGGACGCTTCGGTTGATGCCCCGAGCGCAGCGACCGGGGCTACGGCCACGGAGGAGGACGTGGAGGCGGATGCTGGGACGACCATGGCCCGCGCCAGGAATGGCGCGACAGGCCTCGCGAGGATCGCTGGCAGGACCAACCTCGCGAGGGAGCCTGGAGGGATCAGCCTTGTGAGGATCGCCCCCAAGGCAACGCCGATCTTCCCCAGCTGCCGCCACCAAGGAGGAACGACGACCACCACCAGGACGAGGGGGCTGGGGGCTTCCAGGAGCCGCACGCAATCGCCTGCATCTTGGGCGGCGCCCAGGCCCCAGCCTCTTAGCGCATCTTCAAACAGTTCGCTCACGAGGTGAACATGGTGCTTCTCAAGCTCGAGGCCACGCGCCTGCTCAACTGGTCCCAATGCGCCATCACTTTCAACTCGGCAGATCACCTCAAGTGCGCGGCCACCGCCGGTGCCCTCCCGATGTTGTGTTCCCCAGTCATCAGCAATGTGCAGGTTACCAAGACCCTCATCGACGGGGGCACAGGGCTCAACATCCTGTCCGTCGACACGTTCGACAACATCCAAGTGCCATATGAACAGCTCCAGCCCACCAAGCCCTTATCAGGAGTGACCAACGGTTCCACCACACTGATAGGGCAGGTCTGCCTGCCTGTCACCTTCGGGGAGCGCAAGAACTACCGCACCGAGCTCATCGACTTCGACATCGCGCACATCCGCCTGCCGTACAATGCCATCCTCGGGTATCCAGCCATGTCCAAGTTCATGGTAGTCACCTATCATGGTTACAACGTCCTCAAGATGCCAGGAAGCGAAGGAATCATCACGGTCCCATGTGAATAGAGGGATGCGGTGTGCTGCCTCAAGCACACCTTCCAAGCTGCAGCAATCAACGACCCCGACAGCAGAAGTTAAGGCCCTACAGAGGCCATCCCCAAGAAGAAGCAGCTACGCCGCGCAAGACCTCAGGAGGATGGCATCGCGGTAGGAGCCTCATCAGGATCAGCGTCCGTCCCAGGGGCGCCTCCCTCCATCGCATAGGAAGGTGCGCCAGGCGCCCTCCTCAGGCAGGGTCGGGGGCTCTCCTCTGGAGGACCTCAGACCTTGCCGACCTCATGAGGGAGGCGCTTGGGCACCACTTGGAGGCGTGCTTCATGGCACACTTCCCTCAGGAGAGCACAGGGCGAGGATCGCCCACCACTCAGGAGTTCATCGCCAAGACCACTCAGGAACTGCAAGACACAAGAGCCATGTGCGGTGACAGCCGCTCACGAGGTGCAGCTCCCCATCCTGGCGAGGATGCAGGGCTGTGTGTCTGCATCGACGTCCCAGGGCTCAACAGGGCTGCGTTCCAGGAGCGCTGACGTTCGCATGCCCTTCGGCTTGCCGAGCATGGCGCCAACCTATCAGCGCAACATGCGGCGTGTCCTGGCAGCTCAGGAGGCCAGGTACCACGCCGTCCTGGAGGAGATGGAGACGGTCTTCAGGGAACCTCCCGAGCCCCCAGAACCTCCCGAGGCTCAGGGCTCCGGTGGCTCATGAGGAGTCATTTCTTTAACGCACGCCTTCAGTTGCACCAACTCTACTTCGTCTACAGAACCATGTGACATCTTCCAAGCTCGTTTAGCTGGGAGCGCCCCTCGGGCTGCATTATTCCCAGGCCGCGTGGGTCCATACCTGTGGCATGTATCCCTTTTGTTTATGTCTTTAGCTTACCTTGCTGGGGGCGCCCCTCTGGCTGCATCATCCCCAAGCCGCTCGAGCCAGACCCAGTGGCATGTATCTTCCTGCATTTATCCATGTTGATCTGCTTTCCATGCTTAACCTGCCAACTGCTATCGCCTGCTCGATCGCTGCCCGTCACGAGTCTGTTCATCCTATGCAATTCGCTTGCGCGTTAAAAGGGGGGCTCCTGAGCATGGCAACTCAGGAGCTCTTACTGGCTCTCCAGCCCTCACCCCCTGGCCTTGACTACGACATTGCGACCTGGCATACCAGCGGCGGCTGAGCTCGCTCGAGGGCCGGGACCTAAGGACGTAGAGTGCTTTCATCTAACCGCCTTGCAGGAACACATAGTCACCGAGACTCAAGACCAGGTGCAACCTGCCTTGAGGTAGGGCCTCGTGAGTCCCGCGCTAGCTCACGAGTTCCCAGATACACCTCGCAGCCCTGCCGTGCAAGCCATGTGTTAGGGCGGGGCTGTACAGGCCCCGGGGGCTCCTCCCGGAGGGGGCCCCCATCCCACGCACAAGTGGAAGGACCATGCTCCGTGCTGGCTGTCGACACTGCCGAGGAGCGGCTATGCCCGTGCACAAGCGGAAGCACTATGCTCCATGCTGGTGATAAATAGCTGAGGGCGGCACCACGGTCGTACGAACCTCAAGGAGCCCACAGCTCAGTGTCCAGCCTCACCGCAATGCCTCCCCTCGGGAGAGCCACATGAGGGGGCTGGGCACGGGGGCTACGCTCGGGTCGCGCCCCAGCGCACGCCACCCAACCAGGTCTCCCGGACCTGGGTGTCGCACACCCCTCCTGAGGCCTCGGCGAGGGCAGGTATGGAAATTGTTTGCATGTCAAGGGGGACTCCTGAGCATCGCGACTCAGGAGCCGAACTGGTCATGTAGCCCCTCACTCCTTGGTCCGTCCTGGTCTCAAGTTGGCCCAATAGCGGTTGAGGTATGCGCGGCGCCGGGCTCTACCGACGCAGAACATTAATCTATCCTCGCGAACTCTCCCTATAGGCTGTTTGCGCGTCAAGGAGGACTACTGAGCATCGCGACTCAGGAGCCTAACTGGTCACATAGCCCCTCACTCCTTGGTTCGTCCTGGTCTCCAGTCGGCCCAATGGCGGTTGAGGTATGCGCGGGGTCGGGCTCTGCCGATGCAGAATGCAAAGCAAATAGGAAGGAAATCGCAAAATCTCGAAGCAAATATTACAAGCATATTGTCCTCACAATACCAAATGAAAAGTCTAAAACGCCTCCACGAGGCCTGATACATGTTGCAGGAACGAAACGGGAGAAACAGCGGCAGGTCACCCCTGGACGTCACCACCACGTGCGGAAGGAGCTCCCCTGTGGACAACGATGTTCTCACCTTCACCACCAGCAGCAGGATCGGCAGCGTCGCCGGATAGAGGAGCAGAGACAAAGCCGCGGAACTTCTTCAGCAAGGCCTCCGCTTGACCTTGTATAGCTGCAGCGGCAGCTTCGTAGTGATCTTCAGCCACAGGCTCCAGCAGCTCGTCAAGACAAGCGTTGGGGTCGCGAAGGTGCATATGGCTAAAAACGCGAGTCAGTGCAGCTAATGACAGGGCGCGAGCTTCCGCCTCTGCCATGGGACCAAGGCCATCAACGACTTCCTCCAGCGCCTCCACCAAGAGAGGAAGCAGCTGGGCGGGGCCGCCCTCATCAGTCGCTAGCGACTTCTCCAGGCCATGCTCGTACATCGTCTTCAGCGCCTGGCAAGATCTCTTCTCGAGATCGGCAAAGGCCATGTGGTCTTCGGCTAGGACTCACGCCTTGGCATCGAGATCGAACTCCCTCGCCGTCGCCTTCCGCTCTAGCTCTTCCAACCGGTTGCGCTCGGCGGCCTGCGTGCCTCCCCAACTCCGCCAGCGCAGCATCACGGTTTTTGATGGCGTCCTCCTGGGCCTTCATCTCCTCCTCGTTTGCTTGGCGGCAGCGTGCTTCTTCGACATGCTTGTCGAGCAGACTTTGCAGCACGTCCTCCAACACCTGGCAGCAATCACGGGCGGCCTTGGCGCCTTTCAGCGCCGCCTCGCGATCGACTGCGGCGTAGGCGGCACTCGGCTTCTCCTTCTCAGAAGCCGCAGCGGCCAGGCCTAGCACCGCGTGAATAGACAAGTCGAAGTGGAGCCAGCCTGAGGCCCGCTCCAGGCGCCCGGCCACAAGGCATGGGTCCGCGTGCAGGAGATCCGCCTGCAGCTGGGTCATCACCAAAGGAGCTCATTCCAAAATAGCAGCAGGAGCAGAAGAACCTTGGCCTGGGCCTGGGAGCAGGCGACTTCGTCACCAGGGCCTGGGAGATCAAGGGTTCCGGAGCAGCTGGGACCTCATCAGCCGCGCCATGTGCCGGCACCTCCGGAGCCAGCGGGGCCATGGGTGCTGATTCCATGCGGCGATGCTCCTCTTGGCCTCGTGAGGATGATCGGGCTGGGGAGATGCGGGTGCTGCTGCCTCCTTTCTCCGTGGAGGGAGGCACGGCCGCCGTATCCTCTTTCCTCTTCTTCGCCGAAGACGTCGGCTTGATCAACCAAGGGCAAGCATAAGGAAATGACAAGAACAAGCGGGGACAAGACGAAGCTCAAGGCACTTACCAATCCATCGCGACGTATTCCACCTTCCGCTCAGGGAGCTTGAAGCCCGAAAGTTCAGGAGCCCGGAAAATTGGCGCACGGATCTCGAGGGAAGAAGACAACACAGCAGGAGGGATGGAGGTAGCCTCAGGCGGCGTCAAGACGGTGGCAGCATCCCGAGGGACCAGCGATGACCTGCTCCTTGTCGGGATGAGGGGCTGCTCCCTCTCCCCTTGGCGGGCATCGACCTCGGCATCATCAGGAAGGGCGCGGATGATCTCGTCCTTGTTCAGAGGGGAAGTCTCCCCCACCTCTTCCAAAGTCTTCTCCGAGTCCACCTCCTCTTCTCCTTCCCCACGGGACTCATCAGAAGACACCTCCACCGGTTTCTATGTCGCAGGGGCTCCCGGGAGCGCCGGCGGCACCAGCCCATGCGCGTCAAAGGTCAGCCTGGAGGCGACGAATTCCTCCTGGTCCCAGCGTTGGAACTAGGGAACAAAGGCGCTAGGCGGGTACTCCTGGTTGTCCCCGACTATGAGGCGCAGGACGGCATCCAATTCATCGCCAGGCAGGTCCCCCGGCCTCAGGCGGGTCTTGTTTCCCTCTTCTTCAAGCTCCCATAGGGGGTGCATGCGCGCCTAGAGTGGGGCTACCCGCAGCATCAAGATCTCCCTCAGGAGCATCGCCCCCGTTACCTTGGCCGCCCTCACATTGCCCGGCTTCAGGTTGGTCACCATCTGCCCCAATACTAGTGATGCCTACTCATTGGCAAGCTCCACCTTGGGCCATTCCCCGATGGAGGAGGGCGCCACCGTTGGCAACGCCAGACGCAGATCGACGCGCTTCGCATCCATCATGACCCACTTGGATCGAATGTTGTCGGGCCTCTTCCCGGTGCTCGAGATCGAGTTGGCCTTGCCGGCTGCAACGAAGTTAGCACATCCGGAGATGTGACCCTCGCTGACACAAAGGAAGAAGAAATGGTGCTGTAACGCCACGGACGGCATCACGCCCAGGTACGCCTCACAGTAGTAGGCGAAGATGTACATGAGGAGGGCTGAGTTGGGATTGAGATGCAACGCCTGCAGACCGTAGTGGTCGAGGACATCATAAAAGAAATTGGAAAAAGGAGGGACCAACCCAATGGCGACGCTGCTCGAGAAGAAAGGGAAGAAGGTGCTCCCCTCAGGCTCCGGCTCGTCGAAAGCAAGCCGGAGTTCCGTCTTCCCCCACTCATTGCTCTCCCCCGCCGTTAGCAGACGCACGGAGGCGAGGCTCTTCTCCATGACGGTGGGCGCTTCAAGAGCGGGCTCATACCAAGCCGGTGCCGAGGAGGTCTTGACCTTGCGTGGCGCCATGGGTTGCAGATGCAGAGCAAGGTTGGAGCAGATCTGGAAGTAGCGGCGTCTAGGAGCGAGAAAGGGGATCTAGGGCGAGGCGATGAAGAAGCAATGAAGGCAAGAACTGCTCGCGCCAGTCTTTTGTCAGATCAAGCAGTTGCTGAGGCAGCGTGGGGAAGCGGAGACGCCCACGTCCAATCGACCGCCACGCGTCAACCGAGGCCGCAGGCTTTTGGGGCCGCGTTCCTCTGAACTTGACCCTTGGCTTCGTGGCGAAGCCAAGCCCGAGCGCACCTTGGGCCCGGGGGCTACTATCGGCGTTCTGGGAATGGGGGTCCCCAGACTTGCCTTCCTACGGCCCACGGCGTGGCTAAGCTAGCAGGCCGTACGGCCCATCTTCATCAACAAGGCATCCAAGACCCTCGTGAGGGTCCAAGCCTCGCGAGGCGGACGATGCAAGACCTCCTCGGGAGTGGGATAGCCAGGCAGGCTCACGAGGAGCAGAGATATCAAGGCGGGGAAAACCTCACAAGGCTCTCGTGACGAGCCATGACGATCGACACCAGGCAGGCGCCAGTGCGCGCAGCATCCTTGTTTCCTCTTTGGTGCTAAGGAGGCCAGCGCAGGCGAGGAGTACGGAGGCATCAGGCAAAGGTTTCTATATTGGTGCAATGAGACCAACACTAGGAGGACGGCAAGATGGAGGTCATCGTGGAGCCCAAGACGGCGTCACCACTAGAGCTTTTCGCAGGTGAAGACTACTTTTGTCAGGATAGCTTGTACTAGATGTCCCCTTCAAATTTGCCCACCGTTGTTGGCTCCCTTCCCGCTCGATATTTGGGAAGAGGACCAGGGCCTATATAAGTAGAGCTAACCACCACAGTAGGAGAGAGTTCTGATCCAGCAGCTCATCGAGCACAAGAACACCTCAACCTCAGGAGGTTGTTCTTCCCTTGTACTGTTCTTCATCAGCCCAAGAGGCAATCCACCACCACCACACTGGAGTAGGGTATTACACCACAATGGTGGCCTGAACCAGTATAAACCTCATGTCTCTTTGTGTTGTGAGTTCGTCGAGTTCGTCCGCGAGATCTTAGCGAGCTAGGGCATAGATCGATAGGAGGGAAAGACTTCGCACGCACCCCAGTGTTTGAACCTTAAGGGTTTGCCGGAACCCCACATCCGACAGTTCCAAAGAGCCTCACCAAGGTCTGGTGCTTCTCTGGATCGAATTCCCATAGAGGGGAAGTTCGGCTTTGGTAGGGGAGGATCTGGCGAACTAGCATAACCTGGATCACGTCGACAAGCTTGATGTTTCTGTCCACCATGCTTTGGATGCGCGCTTGCAGCGCCATCAGCTCATCTGACGAAGACCAATTTGGGCCCTTCTCCATCCAGGAGGTCAGCCGCATTGGAGCTCCGGACTTGAGTTCGGAGGCCGCGGCCCAAGTCGCGTCGTGGGGCTTTGTGATATAGAACCACAACTTCTGCCACTCCTTGACAGTCTCCACAAACGTGCCTCTGGGCCATGTGACGTTGGGCATCTTGCTCACCATGGCTCCTTCGCACTCCGCGTCTTGCCCGTCCACCAACTTTGGCTTCATGTTGAATATCTTGAGCCACAGTCCAAAGTGGGGCTGGATGCGGAGGAAAGCCTCAAACATGACAATGAATGCCGAGATGTTGAGGAAAGAGTTCGGGCCTAGATCATGGAAATCTAGCCCATAAGAGAACATAAGTCCACGGATGAAATGGTGGAGCGGAAACCGTAGCCCACAGACTAAATGAGGGAGGAATACCACCCTCTCGTTTGGTTTCGGTGTGGGGACGACTTGTCCCTTGCCTGGAAGCCAGTGGGCGATCTCCTTCGCCAGATACCCGGCCTCCCAAATCTCGGCGATGTCCTTCTCCTTGACAGAGGAGGCCATCCAATTGCCTTGCCCTCCAGAGCTGGACATGGTTGAGAGCTTGCTCGGGGTGGAAGAAACGAGAACTTGGGCGCTGGAGCTCGAGAATGGAAGGGCAGAGGAAGAAAGAAGGCGTGCGTGAAGAAGGAGAATCCTTATCCCCTTATAAAGGCAGTGAATACCGAACGCCTCCCCACACGCCTTCAAACTAGCCTAGTCCCAAGGGCTGTGCAAATGGCATGGTTGGATTACCCATGCCCATATTGATGAGAATCCCGCGATAAGGGGACATGATCTCTGCTTTGACAAGACATGCCAATGGAAACCGCATCTCGAAACACGGAATGGCAGACGAAAACGGTTCGAAATAATGACCGGGCAGATGTGATGTCATCTTGCAAAAAGTTGTCAGCGGATGGGACTCGTGAAATATTATACTGTCTACGGCTCTGTGTGTGGTACTTGTGTTGCAGATCCGGACATGTTCATTGCGTTCGAAGACTATCTTGGAGTATTTGGGAAGGGGAACCCGCCTTGCAATGCCGAAGACAATCTGCACGCCAGACACCTCGTCATTGAAGCCTGGTTCAGGGGGTACTGAGGGAGTCCTGTACTAAGGGGTCCTCGGGCGTCCGGCCTATTGGACATGGGCCGGACTAATGGGCTATGAAGATACAAGACCGAAGACTCTCTCCCGTGTCTGGATAGGACTCTCCTTGGCGTGGAAGGCAAGCTTGGCGACCGAATATGAAGATTCCTTTCTCTGTAACCGAATTTGTACAACCCTAGTCCCCTTTGGTGTCTATATAAACCGGAGGGCTTGGTCCGTAAAGGGACACAATCATACAGGCTAGACTTCTAGGGTTTTAGCCATTACGATCCCGTGGTAGATCAACTCTTCTAATACTCATATTCATCAAGATCAATCAAGTAGGAAGTAGGGCATTACCTCCATAGAGAGGGTCCGAACCTGGGTAAACATTATGTCCCCCGTCTCCTGTTACCATCGACCTTAGATGCACAGTTCGGGACCCCCTACCCAAGATCCGCCAGTTTTGACACAAACAGAGGCGGCTCGCTGCGCAGGCGAGCTCGGCGCCTTGCAGCGCAGACACCGTCGGGCATGCCAGGCCGGCTACACTCGCTGGTGAGTAAGAGGGTTCCCGTCCAGAATAGATCTCCGGACGATGGTGCACCTAGCCCCACGGTGGGCGCCAAATGTCGGGGGTGTCGTGCGACATATGCCAAAGGATGTCTTATCATGGAGGGGGCTAATAGTACGTCACCGGTGCCAGGAAACGGAATAAGGCGCAAACATGCATGCCGGCGAATCTTTTGGAGGAAATGCGATGTTGCTCTCTTCGCTCATCATCTCGAATTGTGAAGATCGTGTTCTTTTCGTGCTTATCCATTTAACCGGAGTGGTTTCAATGTCTATCTTATCACTTAAGCTCTTCTTCCTTGTCGTATTCCTTGTTCCTTGTCCAACGGAGTGTTTTCATTTCGTTCATCTCCATGGTATTCGTTCTTTCAATTTGTCAACCTCTCAAGGTTCTTTGGTTTCACTCGTTTGTCAAAGAAGCAACTTTGTTTTACCTCTTTCGTTTCTCTCTGGTGCCATCCTAGATCTCGGGATGAGATCCTCTTGTAGTGGTGGAGTGTTGTAACGCCCCAAGACCGACGCTCCAGAAGACTTCCATATATTTCGTGATCACCGTGTGTTTCTTTTGTGCTTGCTCTTTTATTTTTGCATTGCATCATGTCATCATGCCATCATGTCATTAATCTTTGCATATCAACTCAACTAATAAATTGCATAGATGGTTGAGCTATATAAATCGAGGGAAGGGTGACTTCTCTTTATAACATATCCTCCCAATATTAGGGAGCTATATTAAACATTTCTTTAATTGGAAATCTCCATAACACACTTGCAAATTATCCCAATGCCTTTGTTATCTTAATTCTTGGTCCCCAACCTTGCCATATATTATTTCATCATATTTCGGAGCTCCACGAAAAATCCGAACATTTTTGGACCTTCCCAACCCTCACTTCCTATTCAAATCATTTGAATTTAAATCAAATGAGTTTGAATTTAAATCCTTTAATCATGGCCTTTTCTATTTTCTCGGAACAAGCACATTTTTGTGAGTCCGGGAAAATAATCCCCATGTCCAACTTCTTTCCCTAAACCTCTCTTTCTTTTCTTCTCTCTAATTCTTTTTTGTTAAAGAAAGTATGAGAGAGAGAGAGGAGAGAGACAGCCCAGGCCGGCCCATCCTTCCTCCCAGCAAGCCATTTAGGTCGTTTCGCTAGGCCCAGCCACCCTCCCCTCTTAACCCTAGATGGATGGGAGAGCCCTGCTTGATCCCCTCTTCCCTCGACGCGCCGTTAGAGAGAGAGACCAACACCGCGCCCTCGTCCCGTTCCCCTCCGCTTCCTCCTTGTCGCCGGAGTCTAGCCACCCGACCATCAGGAGGCCGCCGCTACCATGAATGCCTGCAGGAGCGCCAACGCCACCAGGCCGTCGTCCCGTGCCCAAGCTCCTCTGCCCCGAGCTCCGTTCGCGCTGCCGTTTTCTCGGATCCGGCACCGGCCGACCGGATCCACCCGGCTTCACTGTTCTCGGCGCTGTCAGAGCCATTCTTCAGGTCCCCGCCGCCAAGCTCTGTCACCGCCGGCCTCGACCTCCTCCCTCGTGCGGCTCCTTCCCTGCCTCCACCGTGAGCCCACCATGGCGTCGCTGCCTCGCTGTAGCTGCTTCTATGCTTGCTGCCGCACCTCCCGCTGGCCCCCACTGATGCCATGGCCGCCTCGTCAGCAAGCTCGCCTCGGCCTCTCCTGCTGCCCTGATCGGTCTAGCCTCAGCTCCGCTAGCCCCTGCATCGCTTCCTCACCAGGAGCTGAGCTCCATCTAGTTCGGCGCCACTCCAAGTTCAAGGGCGCATCTGTTCGCCTAGGTTGTTCGTCCTCTGCTCGCAGATCCATCCATGGCGGCCTCTGTTCGTTGACCACCGAGACCTGAGGCTCTTTTGTGTTGCTTCGCTTTGGTTGCGCCAAGATCCTCTGCGACAAGTGCACGACTACATGGTGACACGTCAAGTACCTCTGCCGCCGTCTCCGGAATCGCAAGTACCACGACGTCTTTGGGAGACCCGTGAACATCAAGTTCCCCTGCCACGAACGGTCACAGTGTTGTGGATCCGGCAAGTACCACTTTGGATGCGCCAAGTTCGACTACTTGGACCACCAAGTTCCTCTACCGATGACTCGAACATCTACGAAACGTGTACCACTACCGTCGACCTGCGAAGACCCTGTGGACGTCAAGTTCCTTGTCGTGACCCCGAACATCTACGGAACATGAACAACTACTTCCTCTTCGAAATGTGAACCACTCCAGTCCCGAGAACGTCTACTCCCATCTACGCTGCATCAAATGGTTTTGTTTTATGAGATGCTCGCTTTTGCACCGTGCACGACTTGTTCGTCGCACGGTGTCACTCGTTTCCTTGCCACCTTCATGTGGGACACCCGGTTATTGGGATCACCCCACCATCCTTGCATGACATGCTCCTGCCACACTTCTTTTTGCACCGGTATCTCTGTGAGCTACCGAAACCAATATGTTGTCGTGGCATCATTTTCGGATTCATTGCCGCGACACGCTTTCTTTCCACCACGATGACAAATGCCTCGTGTCTTGCTCATGTCAACATTTCCATAATTGGCATAAAACTTGCATTGTCATCCTCATCATGATAACAACATTTAAAATGTTTATATTTGTTATTTCCATTAAATTGCTAAATTTGCATATGGGGATTTTCTAGAATTGTTGTTTGTTATTTCCGGCCTCATTTAAACTTGCCTGAATAGTCAGTTTAATTATGCTTCACCTCTTGCCATGTTAACCAACATTTCATCTTGTCTTGTTCCTAAACGAGAGCAAACTAAATAACTTGAATGTGGTGTTTCGTCAATATGCAAGTCATTGCATATTGAGCTCCACTTAATTTGTAGTATTGTTTGTGCACCTTGTCATGCCATGCCTCATTAAATCGGACATCCATCATACTTGGTTGCATCATTCCATGTTTATGTGATGGTTGTTTACCATGTTGTTTGCTTCTTTCCGGTTTGCTTCTCTTATTAGCTTCGGTTTTGTTCCGGAGTTGTGAGGATTCGTTCGACTACGTCCATTTGTCTTCTTGATGGACTCGTTCTTCTTCCTTACGGGATTTCAGGCAAGATGATCATACCCTTGAAATCACTTCTATCTTTGCTTGCTAGTTGTTCGCTCTATTGCTATGCCGCGCTACCTACCACTTGCTATATCATGCCTCCCATATTGCCATGTCAAGCCTCTAACCTTCCTTTCCTAGCAAACCGTTGTTTGGCTAAGTTACCGCTTTTGCTCAGCCCTTCTTATAGTGTTTCTAGTTGCAGGTGAAGCTGAAGTTTGTTCCATGTTGGAACATGGATATTTTGGGATATCACAATATCTCTTATTTACTTTAATGCATCTATATACTTGGTAAAGGGTGGAAGGCTCGGCCTTATGCCTGGTGTTTTGTTCCACTCTTGCCGCCCTAGTTTCCGTCATACCGGTGTTATATTCCTTGATTTTGCGTTCCTTACGCAGTTGGGTGTTCTGGGAACCCCTTGACAGTTCACTTGAATAAAACTCCTCCAGCAAGGCCCATCCTTGGTTTTACATTTGCCTACCTAAGCCTTTTCCCATGGGTTTTCGCGAGCCCGAGGGTCATATTTATTTACCCCCTCCCCC
>NC_041388.1:117567510-117599370 GCF_002162155.2 Triticum dicoccoides | reverse complement strand
CCTCTGAGTGTTGGTCCAAACTGGAGCCCTTTGCAGCGCCACCTTGGGGAAACTTGAGGCCTGGTTTTAGTTGTACGTATTGCTCATCTGATGTGCCCTGAGAACGAGATATGTGCAGCTCCTATCGGGATTTGTCGGCACAGTCGGGTGGTCTAGCTGGTCTTGTTTTACCATTCTCGAAATGTCTTGTAACCGGGATTCCGAGACTGATCGGGTCTTCCCGGGAGAAGGAATATCCTTCGTTGACCGTGAGAGCTTATGATGGGCTAAGTTGGGACACCCCTACAGGGTATAAACTTTCGAGAGCCGTGCCCGCGGTTATGTGGCAGATGGGAATTTGTTAATGTCCGGTTGTACAGAACTTGACACTTGACTTAATTAAAATACATCAACCGCGTGTGTAGCCATGATGGTCTCTTTTCGGCGGAGTCCGGGAAGAGAACACGGTCTTGAGTTATGCTTGAACGTAAGTAGCTTCAGGATCACTTCTTGATCATTTCTAGCTTCTCTTCTCGCTCTCATTTGCATATGTTAGCCACCATATATGCTTAGTGCTTGCTACAGCTCCACCACATTACCCCTTTCCTACCCATAAGCTTAAATAGTCTTGATCTCGCGGGTGTGAGATTGCTGAGTCCTCGTGACTCACAGATTCTACCAAAACAGTTGCAGGTGCCGATGATGTCAGTGCAGGTGATGCTTCAACGAGGACCTTGTTCATTACTATGTTTCATTTCCAGATGATCAGTAGCGGAGCCCAGTTGGGATGATCGGGGATCTAGCATTTGGGGTTGTCTTCTTTTATTTTGGTTCCATAGTCGGACCTTGATTGTACTCTGAATTATGTATGTTTAATTTATGTATTGTGTGAAGTGGCGATTGTAAGCCAACTCTTTATCCCATTCTTGTTCATTACATGGGATTGTGTGAAGATGACCCTTCTTGCGACAAAACCACCATGCGTTTATGCCTCCAAGTCATGCCTCGACACGTGGGAGATATAGCCGCATCGTGGGCGTTACATCACGGGTGTTGCTCGCTGCTCAACACTGTAGTGATGCTCGTAATGATGTGTGCTTTATCGGGGGAGGCGTGGCTACAGTACCGCCGCCTGGCGGGCGATCGCTGTAGCCATTCCCCATTTCTCCTAATTAATGGCGCATGGACTTTGAGGGAGGGGGAGGGCCGCCTGCTAGGAGCCGGCCTCCCCTCATGCCAGCTGGTCCGTGCTCGCCGCCTTTTGGCTTCTCACTAACAGGTAAGGCCCATCGCGTGTGGGCCGTATCGACAGCCCATAGTGGAGGCATGGCCTTCTCGGCCATAGGTGATGTCATGGGCGGAGTGGCAACAGTGCCACACCGGACGAAAGATCTACGTCTGGTATGGTGCACTGTTGCCACACTTGGCCCTGGATTTGGGGGTAGCAGGGGGCGTTGTAGCCACGCCCCGTCTCATCATATTTATGTGGGTGCAGACTCTGAGGATGCTTGGGGCCGCCTTCTAGGAGCCAGCCTCTCTAGAGGTCGCCTGCTAGGAGTCAGTCAACTTTGAGGCCACCCTCTGGGCCTTGCCGTCTTCTGGCCGCCTACCGCTTGGACCAACCGGCTGCGAGAAGGCAGCGCTTTGGTCTTCGATTCTTGAGGGGCGCAGCCGGCCCCGATGTCCTGAAACGCCATGGGGAGCTGATGAGTCTACCCATGGCTAATTACTCCGACAACATGTATTACGGTGGGTGAATAAATTACTGCTGAGCAATTGATAGAAACGTGCATAGTTATGATGATATCTAAGGCAATGATCGTGAATATAGGCATCACGTCCGTGTCAAGTAGGCCGAAATGATTCTGCATCTACTACTATTACTCCACACATCGACCGCTATCCAGCATGCATCTAGAGTATTAAGTTCATAAGAACAGAGTAACGCATTAGGCAAGATGGCATGATGTAGAGGGATAAACTCAAGCAATTTGATATAAACCCCATCTTTTTATCCTCGATGGCAACAATACAATATGTGCCTTGCTGCCCCTACTGTCACTTGGAAAGGACACCACAAGATTGAACCCAAAGCTAAGCACTTCTCCCATTGCAAGAAAGATCAATCTAGTAGGCCAAACTAAACCGATAATTCGAAGAGACTTGCAAAGATATCAAATCATGCATATAAGAATTCATAGAAGAATCAAATAATATTCATAGATAATCAAGTTCATAAACCCACAATTCGTCGGATCTCGGCAAACACACCGCAAAAGATTATTACATCGAATAGATCTCCAAGAAGATCCCAGAGAACTTTGTATTGAGATCCAAAGAGAGAGAAGAAGCCATGTAGCTAATAACTATGGACCCGAAGGTCTATGGTAAACTACTCACAAATCATCGAAGAGGCTATGATGTTGATGTAGAAGCCCTCCGTGATCGAATCCCCCTTCGGCAGATCGCCGGAAAAGGCCCCAAGATGGGATCTCACGGGTACAGTAGGTTGCGGTGGTGGAGCTACGAGGGGCCCACGAGGGTGCGGGCGTGCCCTCCTTCCTCGTGGCTGCCTCGTTGCTTCCCTGACTTGCACTCAAAGTCTCCTGGATTGAGTTTGTTCCAAAAAAGATCCTCGCGAAGGTTTCGTTCTGTTTGGATTCCGTTTCATATTCCTTTTCTACGAAACACTGAAATAGGCAAAAAAACAATTTGCACTGGGCCTTCAGTTAATAGGTTAGTCCCAAAAATAATATAAAAGAGTAAATTAAAGCCCATTAAACATCCAAAATAGATAATATAATAGCATGGAACAATAAAAAATTATAGATACGTTGGAGAGGTATCAGCCGGTCACCCATCCTGAAACTACTCCAAGCTGAGCACGCTTAAATTTGGAGTTCTGTCTGAATGGGCTCCCGAAAAAGAAGGAATTCCTTATTGATATGAGTAGTCTATCATCCCTATTAAGCTAGGCTATCACATACACCCCCACTCAGAGGAACCAATGTCCTTGTCGGGCCACAGGAACGTTCCCTCTTGGCACATACGCCTGTTCCATGCCGTGTGCCACGACGGGTCACAAACGTCATGCACAACATGATCGCGCACATGTCCGCAAACATCCATGTAACCGCGAGGGTCAGCTCTGGTACCAACTTGTAACCCCGGCAAAACACCCGCCGGTGTTCGTTACTCCTGGCCGGATCTAGACTGGCCCCAAAGATCAATAGTAGGCTTTTCTGCGCAGTTTGTCCTCACTTGTGCGCACCCGGGTGCAACTTCCTAGTCGGTCACCCATCCTGAAACTACTCGAAGCTGAGCACGCTTAACTTTGGAGTTATCTCCGAATGGGCTCTCGAAAAGAAGGAATTTCTTATTGATATGAGTAGTCTATCATCCCTATTAAGCCAGGCTATCACAGCGCCCCCACTGACTAGCCGCAAGAAGAAAAGCAGAAGATGAAGGAAAAGACTTACCATCACGGCATGCTCCAATTCCCATGCCCGCTCGGCCTTGACTTGGGCGAAGGCCTGAACCCGCTCTGCACGCCCACAGAGACGCTAGCTCATGGCAACCATCCTCGCCTCCTCCCGCATCAGGGACCCGAAGAAGACTTCGCTGGGCCCAGCCCGAGCTAGTTGCAACCCGGCGGCCTGATGACTCCCTGGTCTAATCACCAGGGCGTGCTTGTCTCTCGTTGTCGGTGTTCTGGGAACGGGGGTCCCCAGACTTGCCTGCCTGCGGCCCACAGCATGGCTAAGCTAGTAGGCCCTACGACCCATCTTCATCAACAAGGCATACAAGACCATCTCGAGGGTCCAAGCCTCGCGAGGCGGACAAGGCAAGACCTCCTCTAGAGTGGCCTAGCTAGGCAGGCTCAAGAGGAGCGGAGATACCAAGGCGGGGCAAACCTCACAAGGCTCTCATGACGTGAGCCATGACGAATGACACCAGGCGGGTGCCAGCGCGCACAGCTTCCTTATTTCCTCTTTGGTGCTAAGGAGGCCAGCGTAGGCGAAGAGTAGACAGGCATCACGCAAAGGTTGCTATATTGGTGCAACGAGACCGAGACCAGGAGGACGGCAATACAGAGGTCATTGTGGAGCCCAAGACAGCGTCACCACCAGAGCTTTTCGCAGGCGAAAACCACTTTTGTCAGGATAGCTTGTACTAGCTGTTCCCCTTCAAATTTGCTCGCCATTGTTGTCTCCCTTCCCACTCGATATTTGGGAAGAGGACCAGGGCCTATATAAGTAGAGCTAGCCACCAGAGTAGAGGCAGCTCATCTTAGCTTGATCCAACCCGATCGAGAGCCTACCCTAGCCACAAGAACACCTCAACCTCAGGAGGCTGTTCTTCCCTTGTACTGTTCATCATCAGCCGAAGAGGCAATCCACCACCACCACACTGGAGTGGGTATTACACCACAACGGTGGCCCGAACCAGTATAAACCTCGTGTCTTTCTGTGTCGCAAGTTTGTCGAGTTCGTCCACGAGATCTTAGCGAGCTAGGGCATAGATCGGTAGGGGGGAAAGACTTCGTGCGCACCCCAGTGTTCGAACCTTAAGGGTTTTCCGGAACCCCACATCTGACATTTGGCGCGCCAGGTAGGGGTGCGCCGGGGCTCCTCTCCACCAACCTGCGCCACGTGCCGCCACACTTTGCTCCCATGGCGGATGCCCCGCCATCCACCTCTGCGGCCGACGTCTGTAGCGGGGCATCTGGGTACCGAGCCCTGGCCCCCGCGCTATGGCGAGTGCGGTGGCCGACCAAGTTCAAGCCAGAGATGCCACCGCATTACGACAGTGCGGCAGACCCGACGCCGTTCCTGCTGGCATGCGAGGAGGCTGTCCTCGAAGCCGGAGGCGATGGCAAGATCATGGCCAACTGGTTCCCCATGGCCCTCGCCGGTGAGCCGCGCGCCTAGCTGCTCAACCTCCCGGGATACACGGTGGCCTCCTGGGGGGAACTCCGTGACCTCTTCATCGCTCGCTATGCGGTGCCAGCGCACCATGCGGTCGCAGCCCTGCTGGGCGGCTTTCAAGCACCGCCTTCAGATCGCCACGTCAAACCGTTCCTCCGCCAGATCGGGGCCGCCTCCAAGCGCTCGGGGGCTCCGCCAGGTTGAGCTGCACCAGAGGCCGACCTCACCTTCGGCTCAGAAGACGACCCCGACTCCACTACCGGCTCCGACATGCTCCCTATGCTCTACACGCACACCATCTACAACGTGGCCGTCACCAAGACCCTCATCGACGGCGGTGCCGGCCTCAACTTGCTCTCCGTAGAAGTCTTCAACCTTCTTCACGTACCGCTCGAGTGGCTCAACCTCAGCGAGCCCTTTTTGGGAGTGGGTGGTGGAGCTCCCCACTCTCTGGGGCCGATCCGCCTCCCTGTCACCTTTGACACGTGCGACAACTACCGCACCGAGCTGGTGGACTTCGACATTGCCTGCATCGGTCTCCCATACAACGCCATCCTCGGGTACCCAGCTCTCGCTCAATTCTTGGTGGCGACTCATCCGGCCTACAACCTCATGAAGATGCTAGGAAGCAAGGGCATCCTCACCATCAAGGGGGACACTAAGGAGTCCGTGACGGCGCTAAGGCTCGCCTTCAAGACCGCGGCGGCAGCACAGCCCGTCGGCGCCAGTACCTCTGAGGCCAAGGAGGCTGTGCCTACCAAGAAGAAGCAGTTGTTCACCCAAGACAAGGCGGAAACCAAGCAGGTGCCGGTCAATGAGGACGGGTCTTCAGAAGCCACCTTCACTATAGGAGCCGGCCGTGACCCGGGACAAGAAGAAGCCTTGGTGAGGTTCTTGTGCGCAAACAAGGAGATATTCGCGTGGGAGCCCAGTCAGCTGGTAGGGGTCCCGAGAGAGGTGATCCAGCATCATCTAAGGGTATGCCCCAACATATGCCCCGTGAAGCAGCGAGCCAAACGGCAGTCCACTGAGAAGCAGGCCTTCATCGTCCAAGAGACACGCAAGCTGGAGGCGGCAGGCGCCATCCGGGAAGTTCGATATCCCGAATGGCTGGCGAACCCCGTCGTAGTGCCAAAGAAAGGCGGGAAGGAGCGGATGTGCGTCGACTTCACCAATGTTAACAAAGGCTGCCCCCAAGATCCGTTCCCTCTCCCGCGCATCAACCAGATTATCGACTCCACCGCCGAGTGCGACTTGTTGTGCTTCCTGGATGCATTCTCAGGGTATCATCAAATCAAGATAGCGGTGGAGGATGTGGAGAAGACAGCTTTCCTAACACCATGTGGGTTGTACTGCTACACCTGCATACCCTTCGGGCTGCGCAACGTGGGCTCCACCTTCCAGCGGTTGATGCACATCGCCCTGGGGCGGCAGCTCAGGAGGAACACAGAGGCCTACGTCGACGACATAGTGGTAAAGTCTCGCGAGGCGAGGACATTGATTTAAGACTTGGAAGAAACCTTCGAGAGCCTGTGCCAGGTGAACTTGAGGCTTAACCCGGAGAAGTGCATGTTCGGTGTCCCCTCCGGCAAGCTGCTGGGGTTCCTCGTGTCCCACAGAGGGATCGAGGCGAACCCGGAGAAGATCAAGGCCATCAAGGACATGAGCCCGCCACAGACCCTGAAAGAGATGCAAAAGCTAGCAGGGCGGGTGACCGCATTACGGCGTTTCATCTCCAAGCCGGGAGAGCGCGCCTTACCCTTCTTCAAGCTCATGAAGAAGAAGGGCTCGTTCGAGTGGACCCCAGAGGCCGATCAGGCCTTGCAAGACCTCAAGAAATACCTTACTAGCCCCGCCGTGATGGTGGCACCACGGCCTCTCGAGCCTCTGGTACTCTACTTTGCCGCCACCCCATACTCAGCTAGCGTGGCGCTGGTGCCGGTTACAGAGAAGCGCCAAGCCAAGGGCACGCCGCGCCAAGCCGGAGCTGAAGTAACACAGGGTTAGGAAGGCGTAGCAAAGGCATCAGTGGGGGAAGACCAGGCTCGGCAGGACAACATCGCAGAAGCTCCTGAGAACGGTCAAGTCTCAGGAACCCCTCCATCTCGGGAGATGCCCCGATCTCTGCAGGACCCGAGCCTCGACAATGCGCCAGCCCTCGTCGAACACCCGGTGTACTTCGTCAGCACCGTGCTGCGGGATGCGAGGGCACGCTACCCCATGCGTCAGAAGCTCCTGCTTGCACTCTTGGTGGCCTCGCGCAAGCTGCGACATTACTTCCAGGGGCACCTGATCAAGGTCGTCTCAGCCTACCCATTGGAAAGGGTGCTCAAGAGCCCTAATTCAGCTGGAAGGGTCGCTGAGTGGAACATCGAGCTGCAAGCCTTCCAGTTGGAGTTCAGCACTACCAGAGTCATCAAGGGGGCTGCGCTCGCTGACTTTGTGGCAGAATGGACGGATGCCCCAACTCTTGAGGAAGGAGAAGACCGGTCCACCTCCCCAGGGAGCGAGGCTCCGGACGGCTGGGTCATGTATTTCGATGGCGCTTTCGCGCACCAGAGCGCGGGGGCTGGAGCAGTGCTCATCTCGCCCACCCAGGACAAGCTCTACTACGCCGTGCAACTCTGCTTTCAGCACGGCGAGAAGGTCTCTAACAATATCGAAAAATACGAAGGCCTCATAGCTGGCCTGAAGGCTGCGACAGCTCTAGGGGTGAAGCGCCTTACCGTCAGAGGCGACTCGCAACTCCTCATCAACTTCTCCAACAAGGTGTACGAGCCGAAGGACGAGCATATGGAGACCTACCTCGCGGAGGTGCGCAAGATGGGAAAACAGTTCTCAGGTCTTGAGCTGCAGCACATGCCCCGGGTAACCAACAAGGAAGCCGACGACATCGCCAGGAGGGCATCCAAGCGGCAACCAGAAGAGCCTGGTGTCTTTGAGGAGCGGCTCTTCAAGCCGTCAGCTGCACTTAATACATTAGAAACATATACAATTGCAATATTTCCTAGTTCTTAATCATGCTTGGTTTGAATAAATGGGTTTTCCATGTGGCTCGAATTAATTTGATGAATCTGCAGCATTCTTATTTTTCATCAACATATTTTATTGATAGCATGCGAACCCTCACTTAACCTGATCACTAACTACATTATATGTGTTGCAGGGAAACAGTGGGAGGCACTGACGTTTACAATCGAGGTTTGCACATGCATGGTCCTTTGTCTAATAGCACATTATTGTGCAATTGCAGGAAGCATTCTAATATTTAGGTTTTTAAAAATTTGGTCTTACACATGTAGGTCCCGTTGTCAGAGGCTTTGACCCACTTTCGACCCTTTTTGCATATGGGGAAATGAGTTGTCCATGAATATCAGTCAAGTCAAGAAACTCAGAAAGATTGTTAGGATAAAGAAATTAGCGACAAAAAACAACAAGATATTTGTCTGCACAATGTAGAAGACATCAGTTCACTACAGGATGGTGCTAACTATTATACCTTGCATTTTTTATTCCTTTGCTCCATTTCCAATTGAGAGAAGATATTTATGCACATCCTTGTTTTCAGGCCTTTCCAAAGCAGTTCACTGATGATTACCTCTCAAACCACCTGTATGGTTAGGAGGCGAGGAAGTTATTCATACAAGACCCACGGTTCAATATTGAAGTGTTCCTAAAGTGGACGGAGGATGGACGATCAATCATCCACAGGCACTGGCCTAAAGTTGCAAAGACCTTCAACATCAATGAAGGCTCAATATTCGCCTTCTGCTTCAGCAGTTTTCCATATGAGATTCATATGTCTATGTACCGTCTATGATGCTAATTTTGAAAGGTTATAGATGTCGCATGTGAAACTTGGTGCTGGTGCAGTTGTGTAATGGGGTAGCTGAGTGCTGAAGCTATATGATGTTGTACTCTGATGTATTTCAATTATGAAATCCTACTTCCTTAATATGGAAATGAAATATATTGTGTGCTTAATATGAAATGTCAATTATATTAATAAATGGATTATTAATAATAGGACAATTAACCTGCTAATTGGGTTTTTTCTGTTGCAAACGATCATTGAGAAAACACCGTGGGAGATGACCTCAGGCAACACACACAGTTTTTAGGAATAAACCATGTTGGATCAATGAACAATCACACACGACATCCTCTTGAAAAGTGTTTGCGTTAGGCCACCTTGCACAAACGTTTACCACATAAAAAGTGCGTGTGATGGACAGCCTTTTCCACACAGTTTCTTCTACACACCGTGTGTGATGCATTCAATAACGCAAACGATAAGTTTTTAATATAATGTGCAATAGCAACGCTATCACAAAAGATTTAATGCGGAAAATTGTGTGCGATGTACCTACGAATGGAAAGTTTTCCTTGGAGTGACTGTGTCGGATGTATATACGAATGGAAACGTACTTCTTGAATTAACTGTGTGGGATGTACTCCCTCTGTCCCAAAATATAAGAATGTTTTTTACACTATGCTAGTGTTAAAAACATTCTTATATTTTGGGACGGAGGGAGTACATACTAACGGAACCGTAATCCTTGGATTGACTGTGTGGAATCTACATACGAATGGAAACGTTTAGCCGGGACTGAATGTGTGGGATGTACTTACGACCGGAAACGGTTTGGTCTGTATAATTGTATTTTATTAGCACAACTGTACGTATAACCGTATTTGATCGCTCGCTCGTCGCACACGACCACATTTTGCCGAGCGTGTGTGCAGGAGGGCCTATCCCCGACGGTTTCTGGATCGAGTGGGAAGGACCCCCCTATCGCAGTCACTCACTTGGTGACGGTTCCAAACGCCGTCGCGGAAAGGGGTTAAAAACCGTTTGTATAACACCGTGTTGTACTAGTTATAGGGAGTGCGAGACAGCTCTGTGTGAGATGCTGTGTGTGAGCGGCATACAGGGGAATAGTAGAGACAAATGAGACCCCGAGAGACGAAGTTTGTGTTTGTGTGAGAGAAAGAGATTTCACAGGGAGAACCATAGTTAGAGAGACATAGCAGGGAGCGAAATATCTCTACTCTTATAAGAAACTGAGTTGGTGATGATGGTGTGCCTGCCAACTTGCAATATAGACCGACTGATCTATATCTGACGGATAGAAAGCAAACTATGGTAATTTTGCAAAAAGGTACCCGCACCTCTCTCCACATTTGCAGATAAGGCCTTCCCTCCTTCATCCTTATCTCCCACAACCTCATTGTTGAGAAATTAAAAAAAGGAAGCCTCTGAAACAATCTAGCATGCTGGCCGCTGCCAGTGTCGTCCATCCCCATGCCTCCATTCAGTCCGACCACCAATCACCACCACTTCCCACTCCTCCTCACCTTATCTCTCCTCTTTCTCGAGATATCATTAATTAGTTTTTATACATGGGATTACTCCCATATGGGTCAATCACAACAGGTGTTTTGTAAAAAATGCATCTTGATGTTTCATGCAATGCACGGGCATCCTGCTAGTACTTAGAGAGAGACAGAGTGAAGGTCGAGGGAGAGAGTACCGTCAGTGTATCATGAAGATAAAAGACTTTTGTCGACATACAAGTAGCACAAGAGATACTCGAGAGACGGTGAAGGCGTATAGGTCTAGAGATATATATAAGCATGAGTGATATCTATATGAGATGAATATCTGGATTAAAGGGGATTCAAATATTTAGACTAGAGATCAGGACATCGATAATATCATAACGAAAGTTGGTCTATCAAACATGCATATTCATTTGAATTTGGGGACACGTGTGATGTTATTTAGTTTATCAATATTAGTGCTCCATAGATTTTTTTTAATTAGAAGCAATGCATGGTTTATATGCAATTAATGTCTAAACGGGATTACACTATATGTTGCGTGTGTCAAACACATTATACGTGTTTGAGAAGTAAAAAAACCCGAATGAAACACACATTAATTGGAGACAGTTAGCGACGAATGCATAGATTGGATTTCAACATAAAGTTGTTTCAAATATTTGAAAATTCAAATTAAGATGGATTCAGCCTTATGAATCTCATATCCTACCATTTGTAAACCATATTTATGTATAAAGGGTGTTCTGCTTTTGAAAGTACATATATATAAATGATGTATATACATTTGTATTCGAATACAAAATGGATCATGCCCAGAAAAAAATACAAAATGGATTCAAATTGAGTTGGCACGGTAAACGCGCAATCTCTTTCTCCAAAAAAAAATTTGAACGAAGCGGCAAAACTCGTAGTAACCGCCCGAAACCAAAATATGCGAGATGGAAATTACTGCCTATCTGTCAGGACCCCGATTCCAAATCACATCGATCTAGCCGGTAACACCTCATATCACATTGCGGCCTCACGCATGGTATCCCCACGGTTGTCGCCTTACCATGGCCCGGGACCGTTTGCGCCTTTTGGCTCACGTATATGATAGTGTCGCCAGCATCCATATGATAGAGAACCCGGGACGACATGGCTAGTCGTGAGCCCAAAGCGGCGCAGACCTACGGAGACAGGCATACATGAATGACATCAAGCATGTCGGTCATCAGCGTGTGAATCCGGGCTGTAGCACTGGGCTAACAGGACTCCGGGGAACCCGGACTGTAGCAGGCTAGGCAGGACCCCGGGTGTCACCGCATGACATTTCCCCGAAGGGACAGACATAGGAACGAGGTGAAACACACGCCGGCCAGTCAAGTGTCCTGAGCAGTAGTGCTGGGCTAGCAGGACTCCGGTGAACCCGGGCTGTAGCGGACTACTATGACTCGAGGAACATAGACTACATTTCCCATAAGAAAGGCTGCCAAGAATAAACAACTAGATTGTCGGATCCCACTCATACCAAGCATTTCAATCATACACACAATATGCCCAATATGAGTACATACAACATGGCATCACAACAAAACTCTACAACTCAAGTACTTTATTTAAAGGCTCCAGAGAGCCATACATAACATATTCAACAGATAGGGGTCACATGAGCCGACACTCAAGTCATACAAGCATACAAGCACATGCGGAAGCAAAAAGTCTGAGTACAGACACTAGAAAGCAAGAAGGCTTCTCGAAGCCTGTCTATCTACATAGGGCCCTCCATGGCCAGGGTCACCACCTCGGTGGTGAGTTACTCATGGGGTAGTAACTAAATCTTAAATCACTCATACATATCTCAGTTCTTATGGACGGTCTCAATGAAACAACCCACCATGTACTCCTACATGGCCTCTGATCGATACCTTTACCAAATCATGTTCAACACATCCCTCACATTACCGACATAATCATTTCACTCTAGCCCATCACCCGGATGAACCAGACCCGACACAACTCTAAGCATAGCAGGCATAGCAAGGTAGGAAACACCTACATGGCTCAATCAACTCCTACACATGCTAGTGGGTTTCATCTAGTTACTGTGGCAATGACAGGTCATGCAGAGGATAAGGGTTCAACTACCGTAGCACACAGCAGTTTGAATCACGTTGTCTTAATGCAGTAAACAAGAGCAGAAGCAAGAACATGGGTTTGTATCGGAATGATCAATGGGTTGCTTGCCTGATGTAGTGGTAGTAGGGTACTGCCCTTCAGACGGATACTCGGGGTTATCCTCGGAGGCGGAACCTACCACGAAAGACACACCGAACATAATCAACACATGACAATATGCAACAATATGATGCATGCTATGACATGGCAAAATGAAAGTGTCTTGGCCTAATGCAAGCTAAAACAGAAAGGAATGAACTCATTTGAATCAAAGATTCAAATGTTAGCTCGTTTAACATAGCCTTATTAGTGCATTATCTTATTTTTCTTAAACAGCAAGGTTAACTTGTTTTGTCATGCATGAAACCACTACAGATGGATAGATTGAATTTTTCTGATCATTTTTCATATATAAATTGTTTGATTTGGAGCTATGGTTGATTTTCTATGATTTTTAGAAGTTTTGGCTATTATCTGGAATTTCCTATATAAGAATAGTTCAAGTAATTGAATTAATGCGTCAGCATGACACAGGTGTGATGTCAGCGGGTCAACTGGGTCGGCCAGGTCAAACCTGACTGGTGGGCCCTGTCTGTCAGTGGCTCAGCTAATTAACAGGATTAAATTAGTATTAATTAACTGTCAGTGGGGCCTGGGCCCACATGTCAGTGACTAAACTAATTAAAATTAGTTAACTCTAATCCTAAACTAATTAGCAGGCCGGCCCCACCTGTCATAGGCTTAGGGGGGAGTCAACCTGGGCCCACGCGTTAGTCCACGGTCAACAGTGGTCAAACTCGCCGGCGTTTAGCCGCCGGCGAGGCCAGACGCGGCGGAGGGGCTCAGGTTTTGCACTCCGGCAACCAAAAGGACGGCGGAGAGCATCTAAGTGACGCGGGCACTCGTCCGCGTCGAGTGGTATGGGTGGTTGGGCCTGGGGTGGCCGGAGTCATCGTCGGCGTCGACCTTGGCGGCGGCCGGAGCTCGGGTGAGCTCGGAACCGAGGCTGCGGGGCACAACGAGGCGCGTGGTAAGGTGCGTTAGACTCCTGGAGACGTGGTGAGGTTAGTGGACTAAGTGGCATGGCCGTGGCATGGCCAGAGCCTCGTCGACGGCGAGCTCCGCGGCGGCGCATTCAGCCGAACTCGAGGCGGCGCATATGGTGCACGAGAGCTAGCACGGAGAGGGGGAGAAGGTCAGTAGCTCACTGCGGTTGCAGGGGAGCGAACGGCGAGCTCAGGGAAGAGCTGGAGCAAGCGGGGCGGTGAGGGGGATCTCCGGCGACCGAGGTTGAAGATGAGCTCGATGCAGCGTCTCCGGGGCGAGCGAGCGCTCGGGGATGGGTCGAGGCGAAGTAGTGGACGACGGCGGAGCTTCTTGGCACGGCGAGGCAACGAGTGGATGGCGGTGCCTGTGGTGGAGCTTGTCGGCGGCGACGGCTGCGCTCGGCTGGGAATGGGGAGAGAGCCAGAGAGGGGGAGAGGGCCACGGGGAGAGTAGGGAGAATGAGAGGGGGACGTGGGGGAGTGTGTCGCACTCGTAGGCGCGTTCGGGGCGTCGGCGGAAGCAGGAGGTGGCCGGCGTGTGGCCGCGGGTGCCGGCCACGCGCTTCTCGTCCTCCTGGCGAGAGGAGGAGGGCGACTGGTAGGAGCCAGTGGACTGGGCCGAGCTGGTGGGCTAGGTGGGCTGCGCCAGGTAAGTCTCTGTTCTCTCTCTCTCCTTTTCTGTTTTTTATTTATTCTATTATTTCTGTAACTTCAGGTCTTTATTAAAAATGCTAGGGCATTTCCATAAATCATAAAATTAATCATGGCTACTTCTTAGAATATATCCAACAGCAAACATTTTAGTTTATGATTATTTGAGCATTTAAAATATTTTATAGCATTTAAATGCCCAAAGGCAAATACTATACGAATTAATCCAATGACCTTAAGATGTCCTAGAAAAATGTGCACCATTTTTGTCAAAGGTTTTAACCCAAAACAAAAGGGGTGGGCTTTTTAGAAGGGCATTTCAGGTTCATTGAAAAAGTTTTTAGTAAACCCTAGTTGTTCTAGGGGGGTGCTGGGGGTTCTGTCATCCCCATTTCAAATTTAAGATAATTTTAAACATGATGCGCACTCTAATGGTTGAACTAGCTAGGGTGTGACAACTCACCCCACTCAAAAGAATCTCGTCCCGAGATTTAGGATCCTCCGGGAAGAAGGTGGGGTACTCGAGCCGAAGACGATCCTCCCTTTCCCAAGTGGCTTCTTTCTCGGAATGGTGTGACCATTGAACATTGAGAAACTTGATATTATGGCGTCGAGTGGTACGCTTGGCTTGATCAAGGATACGAACAGGATATACCCGATATGAGAGGTTATCTTGTAGATCAAGCGTTTCGTGGTCCACCACTCCTCGAATAGGATCCGCGAAGCAACGCCTGAGTTGAGAAACGTGGAAGACATCGTGAACTCTGGAAAGATGCGAAGGTTGTTCCAATTGGTAGGCAACTTCTCCTCGTTTGGTAAGAATGCGAAAGGGTCCGATGTAACGAGGAGCCAATTTGCCTTTGATACCGAAACGATGGGTTCCCTTTAACGGAGTAACCCGAAGGTAAGCCTTCTCGCCGACTTCATAAGTCATGAGCTTATGTTTACGATCATATTGGCTCTTTTGACGAGATTGGGCTGTTTTCAATTTCTCACGAATAACGCGAACCTGCTCTTCTGCTTCCTGAATCATATCCGGGCCAGGCGTTCGACATTTTCATCCATAGAGAACTTCGAAAGGAGCTTTGCCCAATCTAGCTTGATAACTATTGTTATAAGCAAAATCCGCAAATGGAAGGCATTTCTCCCAACCCATTCCGAATGAGATGACAGAAGCTCGGAGCATATCTTCCAGAATTTGATTGACTCGCTCTACTTGACCACTTGATTGATGATGGAAGGCGGTGCTAAAAGAGAGACGAGTTCCCATAGCATTTTGGAAACTTTCCCAAAATCAAGAGGTGAAGAGACTCCCACGGTCTGAGTTAATTTCCAATGGGACACCATGAAGAGACACTATTCGGGAGATGTATAAGTCAGCTAGATAGCTAGCGGTGATACTCTCACGAACAGGTAGGAAATGGGCTACTTTGGAAAGACGGTCGATCACGACGAAGATGGCATTATTCCCTCTCTTGGTCCTGGGAAACCCGGTGATGAAATCCATACTGATTTCATCCCATTTCCACTCAGGAATAGCGAAAGGTTGTAGGGTGCCAGCAGGCCGTTGATGCTCTGCTTTAACACGACGAAAAACGTCGCAATTAGCAATGTATTGAGCGATTTCTCTCTTCATCCTAGTCCACCAAAACCTCTGGCGTAGGTCTTGATACATTTTAGTACTACTGGGATGAATGGTGAGAGGGGATTCGTGAGCTTCCTTAAGAATCAACTGGCATAGATGTTGTTTCTTGGGAACCACCAAGCGGTTTTGGAAGAAGACAACACCTCGCTCATCCATGGAAAAACATTTAGCAACTCCGCTAGCAATGTTTTCCTTAATCCGGAATATGCCCCTATCACGCTTCTGGGCAGCTATGATTTGATCCGTAAGGTTAGGCTTCGCCACCAAGGTGGATAGGAATCCTCGAGGAACAATGTGAAGATTAAGCTTATGAAATTCCTCATGGAGAAGTGGTTGACTTTGTTGTAACATCAGATTGTTACAATAGGACTTACGACTTAGTGCATCAGCCATGACATTGGCTTTGCCCGGGGTGTAAGTTATTCCTAAGTCGTAATCCGAGATCAACTCGACCCAACGTTGTTGCCTAAGATTCAAATCCGGTTGGGTGAAGATATATTTCAAACTTTGGTGATCGGTGAAGATCTCGCAACGATTACCGAGGAGGTAATGTCGCCAAGTTTATACTGCATGGACTACAGGTGCAAGCTTAGATCATGTGTGGGATAGTTTTCCTCATGTGGGTGTAATTGCCGTGAAGCATAGGCAATTACCTGACGATCTTGCATGAGTATGCAACCTAGTCCTTGTCGCGAGGCATCGCAATAGATAATAAAGTCCTTGGAGAAATCTGGTGGTACCAGTACGGGAGCAGATGTTAGGCGTCTTTTCAGTTCCTGAAAGCTGAACTCGCACTGTGGGGTCCACTCGAACTTTTTATCTTTCTAGAGGAGTTCAGTTAGAGGTTTAGCAACCTTGGAGAAATTCTCGACGAAGCGGCGGCAATAGCTCACTAAGCCAAGGAAGATCCGAACTTGCTTGACCGTCTTAGGTGGAGTCCAATCAAGGACAGCTTGAACTCGCTCGGGATTGACAGCAATACCCTTACCAGAGATTACATGGCCTAGATAGGTCACTTCTGGCAACCAAAATTCACACTTGGAGAATTTGGCATAAAGGTGATGCTCTCGAAGTTTCGTCAATACCAGCCTTAGATGTTCGGCATGTTCCTCTTCATTCTTGGAGTAGATGAGTATGTCATCGAGGTAAACTACGACGAATTTATCCAAATACTCCATGAAGACCGAGTTCATTAACCATGAGAAGGTGGCTGGGGCATTGGTTAAATCGAAAGACATAACGGTGTACTCGTATTGGCCATAACGAGTAACAAAGGCCGTTTTGGAATGTCCCTGTTTCTGATTTTGATTTGATGGTAGCCCAACCTCAAATCCATCTTGGAAAAGACTGAGGATCCAGTGAGCTGGTCATACAGATCGTTTATCCTGGGAAGCGGATACTTGTTCCTGATGGTGACCAAGTTGACAGGTCTGTAATCTACAACCATCTGATCCGTTCCATCCTTCTTCTTGACGAAGAGGACGGGGTAAGCCCAAGGAGAGGAACTAGGACGGATGAAACCCTTTTTCAAGGACTCATCGACTTGGTTCTTAAGCTCGGCTAGTTCTAAGGGTGCCATCTTATAGGGTCTTCTAGAAATTGGAACGATTCCTGGAACAAGGTCTATCATGAACTCGACATCCCTGTCAGGTGGAACACCTGGCAGTTCTTCTGGAAAGACATCCGGAAAGTCTCGGACTACCGGAATATCCTCAAGGTCTGGAAGGGGGTTGGAATTTAGGGAGTAAAGCTGGCGCTTGGCCACTCGAGTTAAGACATTGACTGTCTTCCCCGATGGGTGAGTAAGTTGAACAGTTCTAGTGGCACAACCAATCTTAGCATAATGAGCTGACATCCAGTCCATACCCAAGATGATGTTAATGTCCGAGAACTTGAGAGCTATTAAAGATGCAAGAAAGACAAGTCTATCAACAAGAATTTCGTTCCCATGGCTTACTCTAGAAGTTTGCCATTTGGAACCCGGAGTTTGAATTACCATGGAAGTGGGCATGTCACAGAATGTCGTGTTATGCAACCGAGCATAGTTCTTGGATATGAATGAATGAGATGCTCCAGTATCGAAAAGAACAGATGCCGGATGGCAATTACCAAGGTGCGTACCAAGGACGACGTTAGGATCCTCATGAGCCTCCTCGGCTGAGACATAGTTGATATGGCCACGTGCAGTGGTGACCGGCTTGGCGTAGAATGTCTTTCCCGCTGGCTAACCACGGCCAACGGACTTTCCAGACTGATTGGGGTTGTTGTTCTGGGGACACTCTCGGCTATAGTGACCTGGCTCTCCACACTTGAAACATGTCACAACATTGGGACGTGGAGCAGCATTAGCGGCGGGGCCACCATAGGGCTTGGGTGGTGCAAACTGCTGGTTGGGACGAGGCGCCTCAAAGGATGGCCTCGGAATGAACCTGGGTGGCAATGCTGTGCTTGGAATCCACACCCGACGCTTCTGAGATCCAGAGCCAGATGAAGAGCCAAAATCACAAGAGTGCTTGCGTGAAGCGTCATAGTCAGACTGGCCTGACTCAGCACTGATGGCTTTGTTGACCAACTTCTGAAAGGAGGTGCACTCGTGCAGACGAAGATCGCGGCGAAGCTCAGGGCTAAGTCCCTTGCGGAACCTTGCCTGCTTCTTAGCGTCTGTAGATACTTCTTCAGGAGCATATCATGCCAGATTCCCAAATTCACGACTATATGCATCCACAGTCAGTCTTCCTTGGGTGAAATTGCAGAAGTCTTCCCTCATGCGATCTATGAGACCTTCCGGAATGTGATGCTCATGGAAAGCCTCACTGAATTCAGCCCAAGTAGTGATTTGGCCGACCGGGCGCATAGCTTCAAAGTTTTCCCACCAAAGGCTAGCAGGGCCTTCGAGGTGATAGGCAGCATAAGTAACCTTATCAGCTTCGGCTACGTTGGCAGAACGTAGCTTGTGGGTGATGCTGCGAAGCCAGTCATCCACATCGAGGGGCTCGACGGAATGGTTAAACTTTGGTGGGTACAGCTTGATAAAGTCATTGATTGACACCAAGTCATTTCGCTGATGGCGTGCAGTGTTCTGCTCAATCCGCTCTAGCAGGCGGTTAGTCTCACGCTTGTTTCTTTCTGCCTCCAACATCATTTGTCCAAAGAAGGCGGGTGAGGCAGATTTTCACCCCTAGCTGCACTGGCTTCCCCCTGCTCCGGGGCAGCAGGGTTGCTGCGGGGTGTTGACCATCCTAGGAGAAAACAAGACAACGGTTTAGATAAGGATGGCACAAACTTAGCAAGGAAGTGCAGAATGTAATGGATAACATGGAATGCTAAGATGTTCATTGCACGACATGGTAATATAGAAACTGCCATATATATATACCATTGGTCATACACACCGTACAAAGTTTAGTACAAGCCCAGGCTAGAGTAAAACTACGGTGAAAGACATTACATCTCATCGAAGGCATTCCAAGCTCCTATACATTATTTGTCTACACCTCCGGAATTGATTACTCCTAAGTCATGTTCCACAAGTCACGCAGGACAGTGGAGATACAACTACTACAATACTAGTGAAACTACTAGCTCAGACGGCTCCGTAGTAATCCTCATAGAAGTCGCCACCAAAACCTGGAAGTGGAACATGATCATCTGGGAACAGACGGTCCTCTGGAGCCTGCGGACCAAAGGGACTCGGATGTGGCCTTGGTCCCACAGGTGGTGGCAGACGGGGACCACGAGGAGGGGTGATGCCTCCCACATCGCGCCACTCCATACAATCTGGCAATCCAGATCGTACAGGGTACAGATCCCTCAGATCCATGTATCCTGCCTGTACCGCCGGTGCAAACCGAGTCAAAGTGGCCTAGTGATCAGCACGAGAGTTAAAAAGCTCCCACGCAAGGCCCGATTTTCACGGTCCTTATCCTCGAGCATCTCGGCAGTGGTGCGGGGTAGTGACTCCCCATGTGTGGGGTCAGCATAGATAGCCTGGAGATACCCTTGCGCTCCCGGAAGTGAAGTTGGCATATAACGGAAGTCGGTGTTCCGAAGCAGGCCAGTCCGGACTCGCATGATAGTCATCATGGAATAGGCAGCATCCTGCATAGCCATCTCAACAGTAACCCCGAGTCCATAGGAACAGTGAAGGGGCTCAGT
Source organism: Triticum dicoccoides (assembly GCF_002162155.2). Taxonomy (NCBI): domain Eukaryota; kingdom Viridiplantae; phylum Streptophyta; class Magnoliopsida; order Poales; family Poaceae; genus Triticum; species Triticum dicoccoides. The sequence goes on along the minus strand of NC_041388.1, from coordinate 117,579,463 downwards.
GTCTCCAGGATAAGAGGGATATATCCTGGCGGTATAGAGGTACTGGCTCTGGTTGAAGTCTCTGAACTACTCTTCGAAAGTGTATTCGGGATACCAACGGTAACCGTCTCGGTCATTACCCGGACTAACATAGCAGTATGACCGGGCACATCGAGGCACCGGGTCAGGTGAACCACTTGGTTTTGAGCACGAGTGGCCATCTGAAAGCACAACCACAATGCAAAGGCATTAGAATTTCTAGGGAAAATTGGACAACATAACAGTTGTAAATGCTCAGAAAATGATTTGAGACATCCACAACAGTTTGCAATACCACTCAACAACATCATATCAAGGTTCTGATTCAACTGGCAACATACTAAAAGTAGTAGAAACTATACTAAGGCTTGTAACAACAATCATATAAGCTACTATGGATTAGTAACACGTGAACCTGATAGAAGAAGAGAGCCTAGTCCTTAACCCACGTTGAATGAGAAGAGAATGACTCAGATCAGAGGGCATAAGGTAAGGAGTAAAAATAGCCTTACGTTCCCTCCCACAATCAATTCCCCTACATATAACTAAAGCATTTCTAGACTCGACATCGACCAGTTTGGCTCAACAAACCTACAGGCAGTCCGGCTCTGATGCCAACGCTGTTAGGACCCCGATTCCAAATCAGATCGTTCTAGCCGGTAACACCTCATATCACATTGCGGCCTCACGCACGGTATCCCCATGGGTGTCGCCTTACCATGGCCCGAGACCGTTTGCGCCTTTTGGCTCACGTATATGATAGTGTCGCTAGCATCCATATGACAGAGAACCCGGCCGACATGGATAGTCGTGAGCCCAAAGTGGCGCAGACCTATGGAGACAGGCATACATGAATCACATCGAGCATGTCGGTCATCAGCGAGTGAATCTGGGCTGTAGCACTGGGCTAATAGGACTCCGGGGAACCCGGGCTGTAGCAGGACAGGCAGGACTCCAGATGTCACCGCGTGACATTTCCCCGAAGGGACGGCCATAGGAACGAGGTGAAACACATGTCGGCCAGTCAAGTGTCCTAAGCAGTAGTGCTTGGCTAGCAGGACTCCGGTGAACCCGGGCTGTAGCGGACTACTATGGCTCGAGGAACATAGACTACATTTCCCCATAAGAAAGGCTGCAAGGATAAACAACTAGATTGTCGGATCCCACTCATACCAAGCATTTCAATCATACACACAATATGCCCGATATGAGTACATACAACATGGCATCACAACAAAACTCTACAACTCAAGTACTTTATTTAAAGGCTCCAGAAAGCCATACATAACATATTCAACAGATAGGGGTCACATGACCCGACACTCAAGTCATACAAGCACATGCGGAAGCAAATAGTCTGAGTACAGACACTAGAAAGCAAGAAGGCTTCTCGAAGCCTGTCTATCTACATAGGGCCCTCCATGGCCAGGGTCACTACCTGGGTGGCGAGTGACTCATCGACGTCGAGGTCTACATAAAACCCATCGGAGGGGGCGGTGTTGTCGTCTGAAAACAGTAATTAAGCAAACATGAGTACAAAGGTACTCAGCAAGTCTTACATCAGAAACTACTATACATGCTCATTCTCAAGAAGGTGGTGGGGTTATTGCAGCAAGCCAGCTTTGACTCTTGGCTAAGCTATCCTACAGAAATCCACTAGTAAAAAATAGTTTTCGCACACGAGTCCACTACTCACCAACACAATACTCCATCGGGGATCCTCCCTCGTCATCCTACGAGAGGGCCATCCTCGGTACTCACACTTATCTTGAGTCTTTTAGTAGTATCCATTAGCTTGTCTATGAACTGTATAGGCAACCAAGTAGTCCTTTACCACGAACGCGGCTATTCGAATAGTTTTATACCCTGCAGGGGTGTACTTCGTCACACATGTTTCCACCACTTAGTGTCTGCACTCGACATGTGCTCGGCAGACTTCAAGCGAAAGCCGACGTGGGTGTAGACCATGACCTAACTAACCTCACAAGTCTCTAGTCCAGGTTTATCGCCTATTCAGGTTCCATCCGTAAGGAGATCCGGCCGGGGTGTCCTCAACGGCCCCAAACGATGTGTGCAGGGTTCCCGAGACACCAAACGGGCGACTCGGTACACCGTGCCACGGTGTATCTATCGCATCATAGCCCACCCCTAGGGTCAGCGCTACACACGGCCGCCAACACATAACCTACAAACACCAGAAACTAGTTGCAACTCCTGGACAGAGGACGAGAGGGGTCCGTAAGTCGAGCGGGGTCATATTTCAGGGCCCAATGTGTGGTAGTAACTGAATCTTAAATCACACATACAGATCTCAGTTCTTATGGACGGTCTCAATGAAACAACCCACCATGTACTCCTACATGGCCTCTCATCGATACCTTTACCAAATCATGTTCAACACATCCCTCACATTACCGTCATAATCATTTCACTCAAGCCCATCACCCAGATGAACCAAACCCGACACAACTCTAAGCATAGCAGGCATAGCAAGGTACGAAACACATACATGGCTCAATCAACTCCTACACATGCTAGTGGGTTTCATCTAGTTACTGTGGCAATGATAGGTCATGCAGAGGATAAGGGTTCAACTACCGTAGCACACAGCAGTTTGAATCACGTTGTCTTAATGCAGTAAACAAGAGCAGAAGCGAGAACGTGGGTTTGTATCAGAATGATCAATGGGTTGCTTGCCTGATGTAGTGGTAGTAGGGTACTGCCCTTCAGACGGATACTCGGGGTTATCCTCGAAGGCAGAACCTACCACGAAAGACAGACCGAACATAATCAACACATGACAATATGCAACAATATGATGCATGCTATGACATGGCAAAATGAAAGTGTCTTGGCCTAATGCAAGCTAAAACAGAAAGGAATGAACTCATTTGAATCAAAGATTCAAATGTTAGCTCGTTTAACATAGCCTTATTAGTGCATTATCTTATTTTTCTTAAATAGCAAGGTTAACTTGTTTTGTCATGCATGAAACCACTACAGATGGATAGATTGAATTTTTCTGATCATTTTTCATATATAAATTGTTTGATTTGGAGCTATGGTTGATTTTCTATGATTTTTAGAAGTTTTGGCTATTTTCTGGAATTTCCTATATAAGAATAGTTCAAGTAATTGAATTAATGCGTCAGCATGACACAGGTGTGACGTCAGCGGGTCAACTGGGTCGGCCAGGTCAAACCTGACTGGTGGGCCCTGTCTGTTAGTGGCTCAGCTAATTAACATGATTAAATTAGTACTAATTAACTGTTAGTGGGGCCTGGGCCCACATGTCAATGACAAACTAATTAAAATTAGTTAACTCTAATCCTAAACTAATTAGCAGGCCGGCCCCACCTATCATAGGCTTAGGGGGGAGTCAACCTGGGCCCACGCATCAGTCCACGGTCAACAGTGGTCAAACTCACCGGCGTTTAGCCGCCGGCAAGGCCAGACGCGGCAGAGGGGCTTGGCTTTTGCACTCCGGCGACCAAAAGGATGGGGAGAGCATCTAAGTGATGCGGGCACTCGTCCGCGTCGAGTGGTATGGGTGGTTGGGCCTGGGGTGGCCGGAGTAGTCGCCGGCGTCGACCTTGGCGGCGGCCGGAGCTCGGGTGAGCTCCGAACCGAGGCTGCGGGGCACGGCGAGGTGCGTGGTAAGGTGCGTTAGACTCCTGGAGACGTGGTGAGGTTAGTGGACTAAGTGGCATGGCCGAGGCATGGCCGGAGTCTCGTCGACGACGAGCTCCGCGGCGGCGCGTTCGGCCGAACTCGAGGCGGCGCGTATGGTGCACGAGAGCTAGCACGGAGAGGGGGAGAAGGTTAGTAGCTCACTGCGGTTGTAGGGAGCGAACGACGAGCTCGGGGAAGAGCTGGAGCGAGCGGGGTGGCAAGGGGGATCTCCGGCGACTGAGGTTCAAGATGAGCTCGGTGCAGCGTCTCCGGGGCGAGCGAGCGCTCGGGGATGGGTCGAGGCGAAGCAGTGGACGACGGTGGAGCTTCTTGGCACGGTGATCCAACGAGTGGATGGCGGTGGCTGTGGTGGAGCTTGTCGGCGGCGACGGCTGCGCTTGGCAGGGAATGGGGAGAGGGCCACGGGGAGAGTGGGGAGAATGAGAGGGGGACGTGGGGGAGTGCGTGGCACTCGTAGGCGCGTCCGGGGCGTCGGCGGAAGCAGGAGGTGGCCGGCGTGTGGCCGCGGGCGCCGACCACGCGCTTCTCGTCCTCCTGGTGAGAGGAGGAGGACGACTGGCAGGAGCCAGTGGACTGGGCCGAGCTGGTGGGCTAGGTGGGCTGCGCCAGGTAAGTCTCTGTTCTCTCTCTCCTTTTTTGTTTTCTATTTATTCTATTATTTCTGTAACTTCAGGGCTTTATTAAAAATGCCAGGGCATTTCCATAAATCATAAAATTAATCATGGCTACTACTTAGAATATATCCAACAACAAACATTTTAGTTTATGATTATTTGAGCATTTAAAATATTTTATAGCATTTAAATGCCCAAATGCAAATACTATAAGAATTAATCCAATGACCTTAAGATGTCCTAGAAAAATGTGCACCATTTTTGTCAAAGGTTTTAACCCAAAACAAAAGGGGTGGGCTTTTTAGAAGGGCATTTCAGGTTCATTGAAAAAGTTTTTAGTAAACCCTAGTTGTTCTAGGGGGGTGCTAGGCATTCTGTCATCCCCATTTCAAATTTAAGATAAATTTAAACATGATGCACACTCTAATGCTTGAACTAGCTAGGGTGTGACACTATCCTTGATACGCAAAGCCTATCAGCTTGATTTGTATAGGTTTGATAGGGGTTGGTTTGTAATTTCACTCAAACGTGACATAACCGCCTCCGCCTCTCACCTCCCCGGATTCATACATGGTGGCGCCAATACAAACCCTCCTTGGCTGAAATTTCCATCGGCAAATATTCGGTGTATGCAAGATTACCGTCCTATCCCCAACCGACCAATATTGTTGTCATGTAGGAAATTTTAAATGGGGGCTACGTTTGTAAATTTCCTCGCATTTGAGACAAGCGTGTCCTAAAGACATGGTTCCCCCTACCTCTCTCCCTTCATTTCCCCATTTGTACTCCATGGGCGCCAAAACACCCTCTCCACCCTAGTCTCCTTCATCCACCACCCCATCCACCACTGTCCTCCTCCACCATGCCGGAGCTGATACCCCAACACCGTGGTGGGGACAGTGGTTGTTGGGGGCGGTCGTCGGGCTATGATGGGGGCCTCACCGGAGGCAAAACTCGATGCGGGTGGGCGTGGTGGGGTGGGGTTGGCTAGAGGGATGGCCGGGGGCGGCGAAAGACCAGAGGTGATGGGCGGTTCAAGGGAGGGCGGGGGCCGGTGGTTCGGCCGACAGCTAGTGCGGTGGTCTGTAGGGGAAGAATAAGAGGCGAGGAAGAAGGGTTAGGAGACGTAGGATCTTCATCCAACCGCCTGAAATGGTCAACTGACCTAAATGACGAAAGTCAGGTGACTTCCACGTAGACTTTCCCATATATTTAGTACCATCATCATAGGTTCTTCGAGATGTGCAAGCAGTGCTCCTCAACTCATCAAGCTAAACAACATGCCACTCATAATTCCAAACTTAGTTGCTCAAATACGAATCTGATATGATGCTGACATATACTAAAACAGAGAATGTTTAATTGGTTAGCTAATGTTCCTACTTTACATTCGAAAAGCACGTGTGGCACCCCGGCTCAGAGCAACCGGTTTACCTTGCATTGCCAGCCCAGAGATCAAGTCTTCTAGCAACATACAACATCTTGGTACAGAAAACAACCGCTTTATTGATGCTAGCGGAAACATAGTTCGATATTGCATCAATTAGCGAGGCCAAATGGCACACATGGTGTGGCTGAACAATATGTACATTATTTAGTGAACATAAAGGGGCCTCGATCACGACAACTACGCAGCAGCGTAACGACGATGAAGCGGAACTCCATAGCACAGGTACACCGATGTGGGCACGATCTAGACACGGGCAGCACTTCGATCCAGTAAGACTTTCCTGAAAACCAGCATGACATGCCAGGTCAGTACATTGAATGTACTTGCAAGCTCACGGCAAGCATAAACATAATGGCAAACAATATCATGATATTTAATCAAGTTAAATGCAATGCAATAACACAATACTGATGCAGTGTAAACAACTGGTGCACTGAGTCTCTCGGACTTTCTTACCAAACGGGTTACCTCGTAACCAAACGGTGATCTTACCCGGATCACAAACGAAACCAACACTTCGGTTCCCACAACTACCAAGAACTCACAACCATCATAACTTAACCAGTGCCAAGCATATAAATTTAGTGTGCAGGATTACTTATTAATGTTGATCCATGGTGTGACTTACTCACGAGTTATGTCAGTAACCGAGGATGCAGCTATCTATAGATTAAATAACACTCTACAGAGTTTAGCACAATGTACCCACATCACGGAATCCATGGCCTTGCACTCCCATTCGGGTGGACCAGCGGCAATCCGACAGAACCCTCCCATTGCCATGACACTCTCCCGGCCACTCCGACTAACTCCCCACTGGGCTAAGTCATGGGTGGCTCCGTGCCTACCAAAGGCATCAATGGCCACCGTCGTGGCAAAACATAAACGTTCCCAAATGGGGACAAGGTACTGCTACCTCTTGAGCACTGCGTTGGATTTCCCCGAAGAGGATAGGATGATGCAGCAAAGTAGCGTAAGTATTTCCCTCAGTTTTTGAGAACCAAGGTATGAATCCAGTAGGAGGCCACACACGAGTCCCTCGTACCTACACAAAACAAATAGCTCAACGCAACCAACGCGATTAGGGGTTGTCAATCCCTTCATGGTCACTTACGAGAGTGAGATCTGATAGAGATGATAGATAATATTTCTGGTATTTTTGATATAAAGATGCAAAGTAAAATAAAAGGAAAAGTAGAAAGCAAAGCAATAATAAAGTGATGGAAGATTGATATGATGAGAATAGACCCGGGGGCCATAGATTTCACTAGTGGCTTCTCTCAAGAGCATAAGTATTTCTACGGTGGGTGAACAAATTACCGTTGAGGAATTGACAAAATTGAGCATAGTTATGAGAATATCTTGGTATGATCATGTATATAGGCATCACGTCCGAGACAAGTAGACCGACTCCTGCCTGCATCTACTACTATTACTCCACTCATCGACCGCTATCCAGCATGCATCTAGAGTATTAAGTTCAATAAAACAGAGTAATGCCTTAAGCAAGATGACATGATGTAGAGGGATAAATTCATGCAATATGATAAAAAAACCATCTTGTTATCCTCGATGGCAACAATACAATACGTGCCTTGCTGCCCCTACTGTCACTGGGAAAGGACACCGCAATATTGAACCCAAAGCTAAGCACTTCTCCCATTGCAAGAAAAACCAATCTAGTAGGCCAAACCAAACTCATAATTCGAAGAGACTTGCAAAGATAACCAATCATACATAAAAGAATTCAGACAAGATTCAAATATTATTCGTAGATAATCTAGATCATAAACCCACAATTCATCGGTCTCAACAAACACACTGCAAAAAGAAGATTACATCGAATAGATCTCCATGAGAGAGGGGGAGAACATTGTATTGAGATCCAAAAAGAGAGAAGAAGACATCTAGCTACTAACTATGGACCCGAAGGTCTAAGGTAAACTACTCACACTTCATCGGAGGGGCTATGGTGATGATGCAGAAGCCCTCCGTTGTGGATTCCCCTTTCAGTGGAGCTCCGGAACAGGCCCCAAGATGGGATCTCATGGGTACAGAAGGTTGTGGCGGTGGAATTAGGTTTTTGGCTCCGTATCTGATCGTTTGGGGGTACGTAGGTATATATAGGAGGAAGGAGTACGTCAGTGGAGCTTCAAGGGGCCCACGAGGCAGGGGGCGCGCCCTAGGGGGGCGCCCTCCACCCTCCTGACCTCCTCTATTCTTTCTTGACGAAGGGTCCAAGTCTCCTGGATCATATCTGATGAGAAAATCACGTTCCAGAAGGTTTCATTCCGTTTGGACTCCGTTTGATATTACGTTTCTTCGAAACACTGAGATAGACAAAAAACAGCAATTCTGGGCTGGGCCTCCGGTTAATAGGTTAGTCCCAAAAGTAATATAGAAGTGGAAAATAAAGCACAATATGGTCCAAAACAGTTGATAATATAGCATGGAGGAATCAAAAGTTATAGATACGTTGGAGACGTATCAGGCATCCCCAAGCTTAATTCCTGCTCGTCCTCGAGTAGGTAAATGATAAAAAGAGAATTTTTGATGTGGAGTGCTACTTGGCATAATTTCAATGTAAACCTTGTCAATTGTGGTATGAATATTCAGATCCGAAAGATTCAAGACAAAAGTTCATATTGACATAACAATAATAATACTTCAAGCATCTATACCTACTAATAAACCACGCATTGCTTCTGTTGGTATGTCGTCGGCATTTATGCAGAAAAGCCCCTTCGGTTTTGAGAATTCAACCCGCACTCCTCTTTTAAGTGGCTAAACTGAGAAAACGTTTCATTTTTGCAAAAAAGACCCTACATTTTAGAGGATTCAACCCACGATTTTTTCCTTTTGTGGCTAATTTGAGCAGGGTCAACTCATCAGGGTCTCCTCCCCGATCGATCCAGATCGAGGCGGTTAATGAGCGTGCGGGGCGGCAGGCGGATCTCCTGCTCGATCTAGTCGAGTGAGGTCTGTGAAGAGTGATGGCTGACGGGTTGGACGCGCAGAACTTCCGAGGCGGCCGGATCCAGGCGAGCGGCGGCGGGACAAACAAGGCATCGGGGTTCTCCCGGGCGGCACCACGGTTGCTCCGGCGTGCTCCTGAAAGAAAAGGAGGGAGGACAAGAGAGAGGGAAAGAGAAAACCGGGAGGAAGGAGAGAAACGAGGGGGAGGCACGGCAGGAGGCTGTGCTGTTGGTTTCTCCGATGAAGAGGAGATAGGGCGCCGACGTTCGCGGGAGTGGGCGGCATTTGGCAAAGGAGGCGCTGGTCGGGGAGCGCATAGTGCGGGACTCCCAGGGGGAGATGGACAAGGACAAGGATGGTCTGGTGCGCTGCTGGTGCGGGGAGGGCAGGGGAGAGGCACGACTGCTCTGTATGTTGTGCGCCGCTGGTGTGCTCCTATTAGTTGCATATTATACTGCTGCTTTCTTGTTGTTTGTTGATTGATGCTGATACTGCTACTACTTTGATGCAGCTACTGCTAATCTCATGTGGAGGACACGCAGGGGCGGACGGCGAGCGAGGGGAGGATTTATCTGGGACCTGAATTTGACAGGTAAAAGCTGGTTTGTTTGCTGCTGGCTGGCTTAGTGTGATGCTATATTGCGTTATGGAGAGGTACAAAGGTTACATACAGGACCATGCATGAATGTTTCATCTACTGGATTTTTGGGTAAAGTATTGATTCCTCGACCCCCTTCCTATGATTAATGATTGGCAATTAATCCTGGGCTATGGTACTACAATGTCTACTCGGTAAGTTCCCTTACCACTATATCTTTTTTATGCCAACAATAATTCTTTTCACAAGCAAAGCCAGCATTCGAGTGTGTGCAGAGATGTCTCAAAAGGATAATAGCTCAGTGGAACTACAATGTCTACTCGGTAAGTTCCCTTACCACTGTATCTTTTTTATGCCAACAAGAATTATTTTCACAAGCAAAGCCAGCATTCGAGTGTGTGCAGAGAGGTCTCAAAAGGATAATAGCTCAGTCCTGAGCTATACATTTGATGGAGTCGTCTAAATGTTTTGGACTTATAAAATTACAATGTAGAATTGCCTTTCATCTTGCTAATTCAAATTTACTTACTTTTTAAACTCTATAATAACTCTAAACAACATATGTTGAACAATGTTTTCCAAGAAACTGGTCTTATAGAGTTGGAATTTTACACTTCACTGTAATTGCTTTACCAAATCTGCAGACTAAGAAAATTTCTATTTCTTGTGTCAGGCAAGTGGGTGAGCTCTCACATCCCTCTCCGTCTCCTTTGATTGGTTGCAGATTTCTTCGAAGAACATGAGCTTTGTATGTTGATTGCCCCCGTGTACTATTTACTTCTAATTTCTTTTGTATCGTGTATATGCTAATTGTTTTCCTTTACCCTGTGCACAGCTATTGTGCTCTAGCACCAATATATATTTTTTGGATTAATAATTGCAGCCTATCATTAAGTTGCCGCAAAACTATAACCAGTGTCAAAATCCTTATTTTAGTCAGGACAATTAACTATTGAAAAAACCAAAAGTAGCTGCATTAATTCAGTACTTGACATGGTAACGCCATCATTCAGTATTTGGAGTAGATGCTACAGTTATAATGAAACATCAGGATTCTTGTACTTGTATCCTGTATACACTAACTATTTTAGATACCTGATACTGCAGCTACAGTATGAAGTCTCAAAATAAAAAGAAACATAACATTAAGTTGTTCTCTAGCAATGCACAAGGAAACTGGGAAGCACATAGATGTAGCTGGCAGTAACTCAAAACTGCAGATGATCGCACTGGTAGAAAAGACTTAAATTAACAGTTCAAGCACATATCTTGGTTTCTTCCTGTAGTCTGAAGAAAAGCTCCAACACACAATGAAACGGCAACAAAGAAGAAGCCAATAATTAACCTTTTTGTGGGAAAATAATTAATTAACCTTTCCTAAATAGAAAAACAAATTGTTCTCAGGGTCCAATCTAAGTTTCTGAGATGCAATATGGAAGATGCCACATCCTCACAGATCTTCATCTCAACAACGTGTATATAACCTCCTTCAGAAACTTGAACATTGATCTATAGAAAACCCATTTATTCTATGATCATTTGTTTAGCTGATCTTTTGCATTTTGCAAATACATACAGTTCTCGCTAAATTTGAAAATGTCGTTTTCTTCGCCCGTTGCAACGCACGGGCATGTTTGCTACATATACTACAACTTAAATAAATTATGTTCTTTTAAGCACGTCTGCTATATTTTAAATCATTAGGATATGAATTGATCCAAAATCTCTGTTGGAAAAGGCAGTGCTTAGGAGGCGCTTAGGCACGCCTAGGCGCTAGGCAATGGCCAAACGCCTCGCCTAGGGCATAAATGGAGGTCTAGGCAGGGCAAGCAAGGAATTGCCTACCCAAGTAAGAAATCATGCCACATACTGCACTGATATGCCAAACGGGTTATATTTCAATGGCAGTAAATGGTAATTAACTTATTTATATGCCCTAAACTAATATCAACACCCATATAATAATCACAAATACACTACGAGTAAAAACTATATTACCGCCTAGGCCACACCTAGGGCACTTAGGCACCGCCTAGGCACTAGGAGAAGGCCACCCGCCTCGCTTACGCCTACCGCTTTTTCCATCCTTGTCCAAAATGCATACTGCATCTTTTTGGTTCTGTAATTTTGGGTGTTAGGTGGCATAAGTAGTGCCCCTGTTAGTTTGTCAGGTTCAGCTAAAATACTTTTAAGAAGGGATGATGCAATCTTGTACTTAATTCAGAAGCTCTCCCTTTTCACTGTTAAGATCGCCACTCTTTCCTATATATTACGCAGCTACACATATTATTGCATTTATCCCTTTATTCAAGACAAGCATGCAACAAGACACTTAATTATAAACAGAGCAAATACCACACATGCTTTAGTTTTCAGGACAGGCTACAATATTTCTGAGATGGGATGCATGTGAGTTGTTGATGTAGAAAACTATTGGATTTGTGAGTTCAGTCATTTCAGTTTTAGGTTCTTATGGTTGATATGGAACTACGAAAATGGAAGATTGTGCTTCATTGATTTGACAGTGAGTTCTATCAAAATTAATTAGTTTTCCTTTGGAAACCCTGCTGGGATGTAAATCTATGTGAAACTTAGAGTGCCTCT
>NC_041388.1:117544614-117567247 GCF_002162155.2 Triticum dicoccoides | reverse complement strand
ATATCATTTAGCTCTTTGAATAATGCACATACGGCATGATCTATCCTAACATGCTGTTTTGTGTCAACCAGGGAGTTGTGAGGTGACACTTTGGTAAATCTTGATACCATTCTGTCTGTCAACTCTTTCTGGGCGAGTTCCGAAAGAAATGGATATTTTCTTTAATTGGAATAGGCATTCATATCTGACAAAGGTACCCGCACAAAGTTATCTAATACAACCTGCATAGAGTGTCTCTGCTTTGGGTGTTTGCAGGACAAGCAATTATAATAAGTGTTTCTGCCATGGGTGTTTGCTGGGTGAGTGATTATAGCCAGTGTGTCTGCCATGGTTTGGTTGATGGGCGAGCGGCAACGCCAGAGGGAGAAGCGACGACCATATTATGGTCATGACTACCTTGCAATAAAGCGATGTATGTTAATTGTGTTTAGCACATTCTAATTTTGTTTGGCATGGGATGGATGTTGTTAATCTCAGTATTGTAACATGCCTAAATGTCATATTATGCTCTCCCTTCTGTCCTTTTGTTGTTTGCTTTGCCACTTTGCGACAGTGCTATCACATGCATCCAGATTGCACATAATCTGGTAGAAACTCATATCTTTCTACTGAACTGAGATAGGTAAATCCACATTATTTTTTCAAAAGAAAGGGCAAGCTCCTAGGAGGATAAAAAAATCACATGATCAGTTATTCTTCTACGTGGCAATAATTCATGAAATTCAGGTCATCTGGACCACGGTTGGGTATGGCTGGTTATGTGACATCACTTCTTGAATTATCAGTTTCATACTATTTGGAATGTTTAGAGAATACATTGTGCAAAATTCTACATGGCCTAAAAATAAAGTAAAAAAACAACCGTGGCAACACATGGGCAAATTTACTCATATAATTGTTGTGTTGTTCAGTGTGAAAAAGATGTTGTTTTTGATTTATTATACTCATATTGGACTCGGCAAGAGTTGATGGAAGTAGTTATGTTCTATTTATGTTTATGTGATACATCCTATATATGAACCGATTCTATATTTTCAGTATTTCATTTATTTATTGTCATTCTTTAATACTATGTTATGCTTGATCTTCGTCTTTTTTATAGATTGTTACAACAACATCATCCCATTGCAATGCACAGGCACCTTTACTAGTACTAACAAAGCAATTATGTCTTCTCAAAGTAACATGGCCAAAGAAAGTTTATCCCTACAAAATCATATAGTTTAGTCATGCTCCATTTTCGTCACACAAGAATGCTCTCATCATGAACAACCCCGATGACAAGCCAAGCAATTGTTTCATACTTTAATAATCTCAAACTCATAAACCTTCACGCAATGCATGAGCGTGAGCCATGGATATAGCACTATGGGTGGAATAGAATATGATGATGGGGGTTATGTGGAGAAGACAAAAAAGGAGAAGATCTCACATCAACGAGGCTAATCAATGGGCTATGGAGATGCTCATCGATTGATGTTAATGCAAGGAGTAGGGATTGCCATGCAACGAATGCACTAGAGCTATAAATGTATGAAAGCTCAACAAAAGAAACTAAGTGGGTGTGCATCCAACTTGCTTGCTCACGAAGACCGAGGGCATTTGAGGAAGCCCATCGTTGGAATATACAAGCCAAGTTCTATAATGAAAAATTCCCACTAGTATATGAAAGTGACAAAACAAGAGACTCTCTATCACGATGATTATGGTGCTACTTTGAAGCACAAGTGTGGCAAAGGATAGTAACATTATCCCTTCTCTCTTTTTCTCTCATTTTTTCTCTTTTTTGGGCCTTCTATTTTTTATGGCCTTTCTCTTTTTTTCTCACTTGGGACAATGATCTAGAAAATTATGATCATTACACTTCTATTTATTTACAACTCAATGATTACTACTCGATACTAGAACAAAGTATGACTCTATATGAATGCCTCTGGCGGTGTACCGGGATATGCAATGAATCAAGAGTGACATGTATGAAAGAATTATGAACGGTGGCTTTGCCACAAATACTATGTCAACTACATGATCATGCTAAGCAATATGATAATGATGAATGTGTCATGAAGAACGGTATGGTGGAAAGTTGCATGGCAATATATCTCGGAATGCCTATGGAAATGCCATAATAGGTAGGTATGGTGGATTTTTTGAGGAAGATATAAGGAGGTTTATGTGTGAAAGAGCGTATCATATCACGGGGTTTGGATGCACCGGCGAAGTTTGCATCAACTCTCAATGTGGGAAAGGGCAATGCACGGTACCGAAGAGGCTAGCAATGATGGAAGGGTGAGACTGTGTATAATCCATGGACTCAACATTAGTCATAAAGAACTCATATACTTATTGCAAAAATCTACAAGTCATCAAAAACCAAAGCATTATGTGCATGCTCCTAGGGGGATAGATTGGTAGGAAAAGACCATCGCTCGTCCCCGACCGCCACTCATAAGGAGGATAATCAAATAACACCTCATGTTTCAAATTTGTTACATAACATTTACCATACGTGCATGCTACAGGACTTGCCAACTTCAACACAAGCACTTCTCAAATTCACAATTACTTTACTAGCACGACTTTGATATTATCACCTCCATATCTCAAAACAATTATCAAGCATCAAACCTTTCTTAGTATTCAACGCACTCAAAAGACAGTTTAATAAATCTTGAATACCAAGCATATTATTATTATTAAGCAAATTAACATGCTATTTAAGACTCTCAAAATAATCTAAGTGAAGCATGAGAGATCAATAGTTTCTATAAAACAAATCCACCACCGTGCTCTAAAAGATATAAGTGAAGCACTAGAGAAAAACTATAAAGCTCAAAAGATATAAGTGAAGCACATAGAGGATGATTGTGGCTCTAAGATACTTTCTTAGTATTCAACGCACTCAAATCCCAATTCATGTATGGCTCTCTCAAAAGGTGTGTGCTGCAAGGATGATTGTGGTAAACTAAAAAGCAAAGACTCAAATCATACAAGATGCTCCAATCAAAACACATATCATGTGGTGAATAAAAATATAGCTCCAAGTAAAATTACCGATGGAAGTAGACGAAAGAGGGGATGCCTTCCGGGGCATCCCCAAGCTTTAACTTTTTGGTGTCCTTGTATTATCTTGGGGGTGCCATGGGCATCCCCAAGCTTAGGCTGTTGCCACTCCTTGTTCCATAATCCATCAAAAGATTTCACCCAAAACTTGAAAACTTCACAACACCAAACTCAACAGAAATCTCGTGAGCTTCGTTAGCGAAACAAAACAAAAGACCACTTCAAGGTACTCCCTCCATTCCAAAATATAGTGCGCCCATGCTTCCCGAGATCCAACTTTGACCATAAATTTATCCAGCGAGACCAATTGCGGCGGGAGAAAAAATTATATAATTAAAAAATTCTTTCGAATACGTATTCATTGATATATTTTTTGCTCCCGCCGCAATCGGTCTTGGTAGTTAAATTTACGGTCAAAGTTGAAGTACGTGGATAGAGGAAGCACTACATTGTGGAATGGAGGGAGTACTGTAATGAACTCATTCTTTATTTATATTGGTGTTAAACCTAATGTATTCTAACTTCTTTATGGATTATAAACTATTTTACTAGCCATAGATTCATCAAAATAAGCAAACAACACACGAAAGACAGAATCTGTCAAAAACAGAATAGTCTGTAGTAATCTGTAACTAACGCAAACTTCTGTAACTCCAAAAAATCAGCCAAACTAGGACGACCTAGGCAATTTGTTTATTGATCAGCAGCAATTGAATCACTATTTTATCGCATTCTGGTGATTTTTAACAATTGTTTTCGTGAATAGAAAGTTTATGGAAATTACAACAAGATCAAATAACTATCATCCAAGAAGATCCTAAGTGGCTCTCATGATAGATTCATATGGTAATTTTATTTTCTTCCTAGGGAAGTGCTCCATGCCCTTCTTTAATGGAAATTGAAATCTAATATTCCCTTCCTTCATATCAATAATTGCACCAATCGTTCTAAGGAAAGGTCTACCAAGAATAATAGGGCAAGAAGGATTGCAATCTATATCAACAACGATAAAATCTACGGGCACATAATTCCTATTTGCAACAATAAGAACATCATTAATTCTTCGCATAGGTTTTTTAATAGTGGAATCTGCAAGATGCAAATTTAGGGAGCAATCATCAAAATCACGGAAATCTAGCAAATCACACAAAGTTTTGGGAATAGTGGAGACACTAGCACCCAAATCACATAAAGCTTAAAATTCATGATCCTTAATCTTAATTTTAATAGTTGGTTCCCACTCATCATAAAGTTTTCTAGGGATAGAGACTTCCAACTCAAGTTTTTCTTCATAAGATTGCATCAAGGCATCAACGATGTGTTTAGTAAACGCTTTATTTTGACTATAAGCATGAGGAGAATTTAGCACGGATTGCAACAAGGAAATACAATCAATTAAAGAGCAACTTTCATAATTAAATTCCCTGAAATCAAAAATAGTGGGTTTAGCAACATCTAGGGTTT
This sequence comes from Triticum dicoccoides, assembly GCF_002162155.2. Lineage (NCBI taxonomy): Eukaryota > Viridiplantae > Streptophyta > Magnoliopsida > Poales > Poaceae > Triticum > Triticum dicoccoides. Next base: position 117,562,720 of record NC_041388.1, on the reverse strand, counting down.
TATTATTTTCAATTCCACTTTTATCAATTTCATCATCAAGATGTAACTACTCCGAATTTTTAGAACGCCTTCTAGGTAAAGGTGGATCATATTCAGTCTCATCAAGATTCATATTGCAAAACAAAGACTTAATAGGGGACACATCAAGAACTTTTAGATCTTCATCTTGATTTTCATAGGAATTGGAAGAACATGCTTTAATAAAGGCATCTTTCGTAGCACGCATCCTAGCGGTTCTTTCCTTGCACTCATCAATGGAAATTCTCATGGCTTTGAGAGACTCATTGATATCATGCTTAGCAGGAATAGATCTAAACTTTAAAGAATCAACATCAAGAGAAATTCTATCAACGTTCCTAGCCAATTCATCAACTTTAAGTAATTTCTCTTCAAGCAAAGCAATTAAATACTTTTGTGAATTCATAAACTCTTTAACACTATTCTCAAATTTAGAGGGAATCTTATTAAAATTTCCATAAGAGTTGTTGTAGGAATTTCCATAATTATTAGAAGGATTACTAGGATAAGGCCTAGGATTAAAATTCCCTCTATACGCGTTGTTACCAAAATTATTCCTACCAACAAAATTCACATCCATAGATTCATTATTATTCTCAATCAAAGTAGACAAATGCATATCATTAGGATCAGAAGAAACACTCTTAGTAGCAAATAATTTCATAAGTTCATCCATCTTTCCACTCAAAACATTGATTTCTTCTATCGCATGCACTTTTTTATTAGTAGATCTTTCAGTGTGCCATTGAGAATAATTAACCATAATATTATCTAGGAGTTTAGTAGCATCTCCTAAAGTGATTTCCATAAAAGTGCCTCCCGCGGCCGAATCTAAAAGATTTCTAGAAGCAAAATTCAATCCGGCATAAAAAATTTGTATAATCATCCACAAATACAAACCATGAGTAGGGCAATTACGTATCATTAATTTCATTCTCTCCCAAGCTTGTGCAACATGTTCATGATCAAGTTGCTTAAAATTCATAATATCGTTTCTAAGAGAGATGATCTTAGCGGGAGGAAAATACTTAGAGATAAAAGCATCTTTGCACTTGTTCCAAGAATCAATACTATTTTTAGGCAAATACGAAAACCAAGCTTTAGCACGATCTCTAAGGAAAAAGGAAATAGCTTCAATTTAACAATATCATTATCGACATCTTTCTTCTTTTGCATATCACATAAATCAATGAAGCTATTTAGATGAGTAGCGGCATCTTCACTAGGAAGGCCGGCGAATTGATCTTTCATAACAAGATTCAACAAAGTAGTATTGATTTCACAAGATTCAATATTGGCAAGAGGAGCAATCGGAGTGCTAAGGAAATCATTATTGTTGGTATTGGTATAGTCGCACAATTTGGTATTATCTTGAGCCATCGAGACAAGCAAGCAATCCCACACACGAGCAACCAAAAAAGGCGAGCGAGAAAAAGGCAAACAGAAAAGAGAGGGCGAATAAAACGGCAAGGGTGAAGTGGGGGAGAGGAAAACGAGAGGCAAATGGCAAATAATGTAATGCGAGAGATAAGGGATTGTGATGGGTACTTGCTATGTTGACTTTTGTGTAGAGTCCCCGGCAACGGCGCCAGAAATTCTTCTTGCTACCTCTTGAGCACTGCGTTGGATTTCCCCGAAGAGGAGAGGATGATGCAGCAAAGTAGCGTAAGTATTTCCCTCAGTTTTTGAGAACCAAGGTATCAATCCAGTAGGAGGCCACGCGCGAGTCCCTCGTACCTACACAAAACAAATAGCTCAACGCAACCAACGCGATTAGGGGTTGTCAATCCCTTCACGGTCACTTACGAGAGTGAGATCTGATAGAGATGAGATGATAGATAATATTTTTGGTATTTTTGATATAAAGATGCAAAGTAAAATAAAAGGCAAGCAAAGCAATAATAAAGTGATGAGAATATCTAGGTGAACAAATTACTGTTGAGCAATTGACAGAATTGAGCATAGTTATGAGAATATCTAGGTATGATCATGTATATAGGCATCACGTCCGAGACAAGTAGACTGACTCCTACCTGCATCTACTACTATTACTCCACTCATCGACCGCTATCCAACATGCATCTACAGTATTAAGTTCAAGAAAACAGAGTAACACCTTAAGCAAGATGACATGATGTAGAGGGATAAATTTATGCAATATGATAAAAACCCCATCTTGCTATCCTCGATGGCAACAATACAATACGTGCCTTGCTGCCCCTACTGTCACTGGGAAAGGACACCGAAATATTGAACCCAAAGCTAAGCACTTCTCCCATTGCAAGAAAAACCAATCTAGTAGGCTAAACAAAACTGATAATTTGAAGAGACCTGCAAAGATAACCAATCCTACATAAAAGAATTCAGAGAAGATTCAAATATTGTTCGTAGATATTCTTGATCATAAACCCACAATTCATCGATCTCAACAAACACACCGCAAAAAGAAGTTTACATTGAATAGATCTCCATGAGAGAGGGGAGAACATTGTATTGAGATCCAAAAAGAGAGAAGAAGCCATCTAGCTACTAACTATGGACCCGAAGGTCTGCGGTAAACAACTCACACTTCGTCGGAGGGGCTATGGTGATGATTTAGAAGCCCTCCGTGGTGGATTCCCCTTCCGGCGGAGCTCCAGAATAGGCCCCAAGATGGGATCTCGTGGGTACAGAAGGTTGTGGCGGTGGAATTAGGTTTTTGGCTCCGTATCTGATCATTTGCGGGTAAGTAGGTATATATAGGAGGACGGACTACGTCGGTGGAGCTTCGAGGGGCCCACGAGGCAAGGGCGCGCCCTCCACCCTCGTAACCGCCTCTGTTCTTTCTTGACGGAGGGTCCCAGTCTCTTGGATCATATCTGATGAGAAAATCACGTTCCCGAAGGTTTCATTCCATTTGGACTCCGTTTGATATTCCGTTTCTTCGAAACACTGAAATAGGCAAAAAAAATAGCAATTCTAGGCTGGGCCTCCGGTTAATAGGTTAGTCCCAAAAGTAATATAAAAGTGGAAAATAAATCCCAATATGTCCAAAACAGTAGATAATATAGCATGGAGCAATCAAAAATTATAGATACGTTGGAGACGTATCAGGTACCATAGCAACAAATGGGCACATAAGGTTATATCTACTTACCGGGCCAAGGTACCGCACGCCCATAACCTTCCCTCGTTGGAGGTACCAACCAGAGGCATGGCAACGGACCGAATAACACTACAAAAAAATACACAGCCGTGACATTTTAGGCCGAACGAATTTTTTTTCTGTCATACATATGACACTTCTATGACGATAATTGTGACAAAACCTAGTATCATCATAGATGTGGTGGCTCCTACTACCATGACAAAAAATCATGACAGAAAATGGGCTTTTCGTCCTGGGCGGGCCGGAGATGCAGCTGCATGACATTCTTTGGGCCGTCCATGACGGAAAAAACCATGGTAGAAGCGAGGGGGAGGAAAATTTCGGGGAGTTCCCGGTTACAGTGGGAGGTCGGGGGCCAAGCGATGCGCGTTTCTCTCGTACACGTACGCGCGTGTGTGCGAGGTGTTGGCTCTAACTGAACCCGAGCGAGGCGTTGGGCTCTAAGTGAACCCGAGCGATTGCACTGCAGGCTAGGCGTTACTGAACCCGAGCGATCGATCAATGGCTGTTAACTGAACCCGATCGAGCGATTCCTTGGCTACTGCTGCTAACTGAAGCCGATCGATGGGATGAACAGTGAGCGTTGTGGGGGGAGTTGGATGAACAGTGAGCGGTGGCATTGCCTCTGGATGAACCGGACCCCGTGGGTTGGTGGAGGGCTGGATGAACAATAGACAGTGGAGGGGTGCCCGTGGAGGGGTGGATGAACATGACCCCGTGGGGTGGAGGGCAGGATGAACAGTAGACGGTGGAGGGGTTCCCGTGGAGGGGTGGTTGAACAAGACCCCGTGGTGTGGAGGGTTGGATGAACAGTAGACGGTGGAGGGGTGGTTGAACAGTAGCCGGTGGAGTTGCGCGCCGTGGAGGCTGGATGAACAGGAGCCCGTGGAGGCTGGAGGAGGTCGACGGTGGATGAACAGTAGCTCGTGGAGGCTGAAGGGGGTCGACGGTGGAGATGAACAGTATCCCATGGAGTCCCGTTTTGCGGTATGCCACACCCCTCCTGACGAATAGGACCCCTGTTTCGACCGTAGCGCTCCAACACTAGTCCGTTTCCTCCGTTTTGCGGTATGCCACACCCCTCCCGATCAACAGGATCCCCGTTTCGACTGTAGGAGGTCCATTTCCTCCGTTTTGCGGTATGCCACACCCCTCCCGATATACAGGACCCCCGTTTCGACCGTAGGAGGTCTGTTTCCTCCGTTTTGCGGTACACCACACCCCTCCCGATCAACAGGACCCCTGTTTCGACCGTAGGAGGTCCGTTTCCTCCGTTGTGCGGTACGCCACACCCCTCCTGATCAACAGGACCGCCATTTCGACCGTAGGAGGTCCGTTTCCTCCGTTGTCTGGTACACCAGGCCTCGTTTCCATCACCTCTTCCGTCCAAGCCCTCCCGATGAACACGACCACGCTTTCCGTTCCGACCCATGAACACAACAACGACGTTGTTTCTCCGTTCCGACCCAGCCATGTACACGAGCCCTCGCCGTACGTATGTGCGAGTAGGCGTTCGAGACCCCGCCCGTATGTACACATACGTGGCTGTATTTTCTTTCTTGCACCCTGGCCGCCTCTACTACAACACGTGCGCGCTTCTACATCCACCATTATATATGTACATACACGTTCGCGACCAGAATGACAACGCTACGTATGCTTCGACCAGGTGGGTCCCGACTGTCAGGCACTTCCTTGCTTGTGAAGATGTAGCTGGTGGGTCCCAGCAGTCAGGGGGCGAATCGTTTTTTTGCCCGGATGCACTTCCTTGTGCGAAGATGTAGCTGGTGGGTCCCAGCAGTCGGGGGCCCGGTGGGTCCCAGCAGTCAGGGGGGGTGAATCGTTTTGGTTTTCTTTTTTTACCCGGACGCACTTCCTTGCGTGCGAAGATGTAGCTGGTGGGTCCCAGCAGTCAGGGGGGCGAATCGTTTTTTTTTGCCCGGATGCACTTCCTTGCGTGCGAAGGTGTAGCTGGTGGGTCCCAGCAGTCAGGGGGGAAACGTTTTTTCGCGAAATACGGTGGCCCGTCCAGTGGGTCCCTGCTGTCAGGTGGAGGAATCATTATTTTCCGTGTAATAAGGAGGCACTTCCTTACTGCCGCCGTGGACCCAGCTGTAAGCCTCTCCACGTACAGTCCACGTTCGATGGAAGTTGTTCCTTGACCACGTTAACCACGCTGCGCCGAGAGCACTAGGGCGGTGGACGACGGTGAGGCCTAGGAAGGGGACGAGGGGAGCCGGGGAAGACGCGACAGTGGAAGCCCCCGCGCACACAGAGAGGAGTACGAGGGTTCACTGGTTTGGCTGCGGTGTGAGGCTGCCGTCGCCGCAGGGCCTGGCCAGCGGTGGGAATAGTAGGGGGCGGTGAGGCCTCCGCGGCAGCACAGCCGGCCACGGGAGGCAGGAGCAGGCAGCATGACCGGCGCTACTTTGGGCGGCTGGAGAAAGAAGACCAGAGGTTGAAGAAGCACTACGGCCGTTGGATGTACATCGTACGGTCACTGCAGCTAAAATCGTTTATATTGACTAAGTTTACAAAGACCTTGGTACGTCAACTTAGTAGGCCCACAGGTCAGCTTCCGAAACGGTGCGCCCCAGATGCCAGGGGAGCAATCATTTTTTGGGCGGGTGAAGCTAGAATATCCGAGATTGAAGAAGAAGCACGGCATCCGTTGGATGGACATCCAACGGCCACTGCTGCTAGAACTGTGTGTTGACTATAAGTTGACAAAGCCTTGCATACGCGTCAACTCTGTTTTTTTAGTGGACGCGTCAACTTAGTAAGGCCAGAAGTGTGTGGCAGAGAACTTATAGCCCATTTGAGATTTGTAAGAATGTGTAGCCCATTTTTGAATTCTAATGGAATTTACTACAGCCCATTTACAGTTTGTTAAAAGTACAGCCCATTTCAACCAACCGTTCAAAACAGAATTCAATAAAATTTCCAACATTTTGATGGGATCCGAAATATTTTTATCCCGAAATTTCTAGTCAGCTTAAATAAATTTATATTGCGTAAAAATCGAACGAAACATTGCGCTCACAACAATTAATGAAATTAAAATTTTCAATATCCAAAAATAATATTTTATAAAGTAATCACGTGTTTGGTGCATTTTTTTATAGTTAGTGCCCAGTTTTTATAATTACATCCCATTTATTATTTCTTAAAGCCCATTTTCTTGTGAAGCCTAATGCATCCCTCCTAGGAAAGATTTGCAGCCCAGCGGGGCGGAGAATAACAACTTGACCTTGCCTGGGTATTCCTAAAAATAAAAGTATAGCTGGGCTAGCCATTTTCAGCTTGAAAAAAATTCATATCTGGGCTGGATATCTGGCCTGGGCTAGACGGGCCACAGCCCGCCCAGTTAATACCTGCAGCGATGTTTTTGATGTTGTTTAGAGGAGAAAAATTAATATGTGGGTTAAACATCGAAAAACTCTGCGGTGCTCACACCTCAAAAACACAAATACTTCTCGAGCTACTTGGTCCCAGCTGTCGGCCGCTTCTTGTGCAATTCTCTCGTTTATTGACTACTACATAGGTTGACAATGGTGTGGGACCGTGATGTCAGGAAACCAGGCAGAAGCAAAATAAATTACTCCAGCGAGCGCTTCCACCTCTGCCTCGTTGTCTCCCGTGGAAACCCCTTTCCTCCCTTTTTTTTGGCTCGGGCAAGGACCAATGCATGCAGCACGTCCATGCGGTTATTAGGCATGAAATAAAAGCGCTTTGCATGCTATGAATTATGATGGCCTGCATGGGTAGCTAATAAGTCATCCTCTTAACTGCTGTGATTAAATGTTGTGTTAAGAAGAGAGAAATATTCTTCTTTTCCACCAATCTGGTTGCACCTAGGTCGTGATGCACCTACTAATACGACTTATTCACCTAGACGGAGGGAGTATAGTTATATATATATATACATATAATAAGGAGGCACTTGCGTACGTGAGGCTATGGACCTGGTGGGTCCCCATTGTCATCCTCTCCAAGTAAAGTCATCTCCTTGCCCGCGCGCGCTTTCCGCCCGAAACAGTCAGCGCTGCCCGCCCCGCTTCCCTGTGCAGGCGATTGCTCCGCCTTCAAACAACACAAGTGTCGTCTGTCTATCCATCTGCCGCCCACATTAAGATACACGGTTGCCGAGGCGGCTACTCTGGCACCACACGTCCGTCCCTCCGCCCGCCCACCATTGCTATATAAACTGCTGCGCCGGCCATAGCCGCAGTCATCCGCATCCGTTCCCTTTCTCCTGTCACCACTACTGCCCACCATGGCTTCCTCGCGCTCCAGCGCTTTTCGGGACGGGCGGACGACGGACCACAAGGAGATGGCAGCCATTGCTGCCGACCGGCTGGCCGGTAGGCAGCCGGAGGACGACGACGTCCCAATGGAGAACATGGTAGTCGATGATCCGGCGCCAACCCCCTCCTTCGCGCCATCCTCACTGGTGCATTGCACCATGACCATCGGCGAGGCTCGTGCCCAATACATGGACAGTGTGAGGCAGATGCGTCAGGAGCAGTTCCGGGAGGCGCAGGCCGACGCCGCCTACAACCACCATCTCCTCCAGTAGCACCTGCAGACGGAGGAGCAGATCGCCGTGGAGCGGGCGGAGCAGGAGGCGCTGCTCGACTCGTACCGCTTCGCCCGCAAGGGCCGCCTCGAGCGCTGGCAGTACAACATGCGGGTGGCGGAGGCTGCGGCCGCCTACAAAGAGGCTAGCAAACAGGGCGATGAAGCAGGCGAGGAGCTGTTTGGCGAGACCGAGGGCGAGGCAGAGGACAATGTCGGGTCCGATGAGTGCCCGCTCCGTTGGCGTCGACGAGGCCCTGCTCCACCGAGGCCCTGCAGCACCAACAACGAGGCAGAGGACACCGCTGGCTCCGCCGAAGCCTCGCCCCGCCAACAACGAGGCAGAGGACATCGCCGGGTCTGCCGAGGCCCCACCCTGCCGGCAACGCGGGGGAGGATTTCCACCTCTACGCTGAGGCGCCGCCCGCCGGCAACGAGACATTGGACATCGCTGGCTCCGCCGAGGCCCTGCCCCGCTGCCAACAAGGCCGCGCCACACAAAAAACGAGGAAGAGTAGAACATGGCAGGTCGCCGCCGCTCGGGTCCAAGTAAGGCCACCGCTGCTACCCCCCCTGTTGAAGCCAAGCTAGGCGGGTTGACCATTGACGGCCGATTAGCTTCTTGGCGGTGACGTGGAGTCGGGGAGTTCTGCTGGAGAATAACGCTGCTTCTACTTAACTACTGGTGCAGTTGGCTGACTGACACGTGGGCCCAACAGGCCACATGTCAGTTACACAACTGCACCTGTAGTTAAGTCACTGAAGGTTCTGTTCGGGTCAGCGGGACACAGGTGGGTAGCTTCGATTAATTAATGATACCTCCTTCGTCACCAAGCTTCCTCCTTCGTGGATCTCATTGGCACTCTTGATGTGGAAGAAAAGGCGAGAGCAATGGGCACACATGCTTGAGGAATTGAGGGAGGATCTAGTGCCAATAGGGTACAGAAGAACTTCCATCCCCACAAGTTCAAGAACAAGGGCAAGTTTGATGGTAAAGCAAAGTTTGATGGGAAGAACAAGGTTGTGCAACACATGAACTTCAAGAAGAAGAATGACAAGAAGAAAGGTGTTTGTCATGTGGTGATCCTGATCATTGGGCTCCTAGTTACCCTAATCGCTATGACAAGCTAGGCCGGTTAATTAATTATACATCCAGCGCACCCCTTTATAGTTGAAATGTAATGAAATCTGGCATGTTTATATGAAATCTGACCATGTATGAATGAATTTATTTCGATTAGTTCGAATTCCTGTATCACTGGCATTGGATGAACATGCAAAACAATACGTACTAGCATTATTCCCAGGGTGATCACCTCGTTTGCAGCAGTTTCACATGTACTCCCTCCGGTCCATTCTAGTCTGCATACAAGTTTTGTCTGCAGTCAAAGTATCTATACTTTGACCAATCTTATACAAAAAAGTATGCTCTTACACAATGTGCGAAGTAAAAAGGAACAGAAGGAGTACAAAGAGTTTGAGTAGCTTTTTAGCGTTTCTGTACATTGCAATCAAACACACATGCCTGGCAATCCCTAGAGAACATTCAAAACAATCGATGATTATGCATCTCAGCGACTCACATGTCAGAGGCAATATTTACTTCACAACTAAGGAATAAAGAAAAAATTGATCGACGCTGCTGACAACAAAGGGCGTCCCATTTGAAAATATCAAACGCATGTCTTACTAAAATCAATGAGCAAAATTTGACAAGGTTGTCCCATTCCAAAATATCAAATGCCTGCGATTGTGGAATGGATAGGGTTTGCCATCAGTTCGGACATTGACATGGCACCTCGTGCTAAATAAACCAGTTGTTCTTTTTGTGCAGTTCCACCAAAATCAACCAAATTCGCTAGCTTGTATGATTTCGCCCTTATATGTTGCAACGCCTTGAACTTATCGGCACCTCCTTTCTTGTGGTGGAAATGAATGATTCGATGTATTCATGAACATTTTGTGCAGTTCCCATTGAAATCAAGCTGAGCACCCCTGTTTGCACAAATACAAAAAAGTGATTAGTATAGAGCAAATTGTACCATGAATTGACAGTTTCAACAGGCACATACATGGTCCATGTAGAGCACACTTTTAGAAAAATGGAACTCACCAGAAAGAATCCTAGAACAACAGCAAAAAATGGAGATTTTGTCAGTCCTTCTGAGCTGAAGTTAGTTTGGTCTTGTGGGGAGTAATGTAACCATCCTTCAACTGCTCCTTCTGATGATAAGATAGACAGGGCTTCTTCATCCTGGCATAATCGGAACTAGTCACTTCACACACTCCATATTATTCTTCAGAGGAAGATGATCCTGTTGTGCAATGACAAGAGGACTACTAAATGCTAGCATCACTGTTTGCTCGAAAACAAGGAAAGGAAATATTTAAAACAGCATAGATGAAGCACTTCTCAAGGACAATACCACTTTTTCACAACAGTATCTAAACAGTAGCACAACACCAATAGTGATGAAAAAGCTCAATCATATGGATGAAATCAGTGGCCGAGTTTGTCAGGAGGCTTATTGTGTAGAGCATACAGATGAAGCATCTACGGTGGTGGCCAAGCTTACTATATACTCCTCGATTAGTTTAATGTTCCCAACATCTTCTTGTGCAGTTCCACTAAAATATATGGTATCTTCAAAGAAGATCCCTGTTTGCACAAGTAGAGATAATTACATATTACATTAAGAGTGGCCTCAAATCAGTGGCAAAACAATTGCTCGTTCCAGCCATAGCAATAAATTAAGATGCAAAACTATATCGTTACTTGTGCCATCATAGTTCCAGTGCTTCATTACAGCACCGGGAGTTGATTTTTGTTTTTCTTCCCCTTGTTCTTCCTCTTCATCACTTGGTTCCATAACAAACAAGCTTCACCTTCAATGTAAGATTTGACATGTCAATTAGGGAGCACAAGTATAGTACTAAACTTAATTTTCTGATGAAAGTGGCAAAATACAGGCCAGCAGTTGTGAAATATCCTTATCTTACCTCAATGGGATATTACCGTGCACATACAGATTGGAAGTCTTGTGTCCATTTGTGCAGTTCACTAAAATCAAGCAACATTATCATACAAGTAGCACAACATATGCAAACACACTACAGAATCATGTGAAAGAAGGCTAGTACTGACCTCTCATGATGCGAAATTCAAACAACTCACAAGAAGAAGATCTGAACCAAATTCGCCTTAACGGATAGGAAGTAAGATCTCCTCTTGTGCAGTTCCACTAAGATCAAGCAATCAAGCAACGTTGTCGGTGTAACATTTTGGTTGAACTGCACAAAACACTCTTAAAACAAAAGTGTTTTGCGCAGTGCAACAAAAGGTCACAATGGCAACAAGGTGAAGCAGATAACCCTGTTTACACACAGGTGCAAAGGAAACAATTAGTGTTCAATAACAATGGATGACACAGAAGCCAAAAAAAGAAGCATCTACCTTATCTAAATGGGAAAGAAAGCAAAATAGTAGCATTTCTCAAACGGTGGCATTGATTAATATTAACATAGAGATTATATTAACAATAAAATTCGTTAAACATGTAATTTTCTTTTAACTGTGGCATTGCATCAATTTTGCAGCGGCATTATTAGAGGGTGTTTGTTTACAGGGACATTTTGGTGTAGGTACTAAAAAAACTCCGTGTCAGTCCGTGTTGGTCCCAGTTTTCTTATCAGACACCTTTCCCTATGTGAGCGCAGAAAATCTAGTCCTGCTCAAACTCTACAGCCTTGTCCCTTCCTTTCCTTTCTGAACTAGTACTTTCGCCCCTTCCTTTCCTTTTTGAACCACTTCCTAGATTTATGTGATACAACTTTCCCCACTACTTTCCCCCATTCCTTTCCTCTTTGAACCACGTCCTAGATTAATGCTATACAACTTTCCCCCTTCATTTCCTCTTTGAACCACGTCCGAGATTCATGCTATGTACAACTTTTCCCACTCCTTTCCTCTTTGAACCGCGTCCTAGATTCATGGTATACATGCAGCTAGACCAATGCATGTGGAGTAAGTAAATTATACCTTAAGGTTCTTGGGGCGTGGTTCGGCGGGCGACGGGACGGCAGCGAAGAAGAAGGGGTCGGAGGCCCTCCCGCGCCGCAGCTGGGTGGAAAGTGAACAGCTGCGCCGGTAGTCCCTCGCCGACGGAGACAATGTTAAGCCTCCTTTCCCTTCCCGGCGGACAGATCCTGCCGGCTCTTTGAGCAGCAGTGAGGGGAGAGAGAGGCCAACGAAGTCTTGTTTAGATCTGGAGAGGGCGAGAGAGTGTGAAGAGAGCAACTACAAGCGCTGAGGCTCCAGCGGGAGAGGGCGAGAGAGTGTGAAGAGAGCAACTACAAGCGCTGAGGCTCCAGCATGTATATATATACTGGAGAGAGAGTGTGAAGCGTGCAAACCCTAGAAAACATTTTGACTAGTCAAAGAATCCTCCTGGCACAAATTATGCTCAAGTGTAGTTATCGAACCCGAGACCTCAAGTTTGATGAGCGAACAGGCTAACCAGCTACACAACCCTCCCGTTATGTTCAACGAGAGGGAAATAACCTTTTATACATTCCTGAATCCTTATTATAACATGCACACAAATTTTGGGCACTTGTATTCGACTTAAGTCAGTGTGCCACCGTATCTTGTATACTTACTACTCCCTCCGTCTAGGTGTAATAAGTCATGTTAGAAGGTGCAATAGGACCAAGGTGCGTGCGTGTGCACACGTGTGTGTGTGTGTGTGTGCGTGTGTGTTTAACACCATGTGTGTGTTAGAGAGAGCGACAGATCGACCTACTCCTACAGAGAGATGTTGTGTAGTGTACGATTTTAGCCGCGAGAGTTGGTGCATCCTCTCGTTTCCGGGCGTGTCCGGTAGGGACATGCAGACAGCTGCCACGGCCGCTCATGACCAGCCTGGCCCACCCAAAGCCCCTCCATCGCCCGCGCGCGCTTCCCGCCCGAAACGGTCAGCGCTGCTCCAAAGAATCGGTGCCGTATTCATGCCCGGGAAGAGCGGATGCGACCTCTCACTGGCGCAAGAGTGATGGTTGCTTCGTCCGTCCAACTTACTGCTTGGTCTATGTGATTTGACGGCTCATTGGTCTTTATTAATAAGGTCGTAGGACTGCTGGATGTCCCACGCTTTTGGCGAAAGGAGGTATACCTACTAGATTACAAATTTCTCCATTCTTACAGCGGAGGCATGCAAGAGCAGTGAAAACACGCAGGCTTAGTGATCCTCATGTGGTTCATGGTGAAATCTTTACAAAGACTTATATTTAGGAACGAAGGAAGTACTAGTATAGTATGTACTATAATTTATCAGTGAGATAAATTTGTACAATGCTATGAAGCTTCCAGCTTCTGTTACATGTATCTTGCGTCCAAGGTTGCCCGTTGCAACATTTCATCAAATACAAACGAGACTAACATGCATGCTATTGCATCTCAATGATTGACAGATCATAGCAAATATGTACTCCCTCAGTTCCAAAATAAGTTTCTAAACTCTGTGCAAACTTTGGTACAAAGTTGTACTACTACTAAAGTTGACACTTATTTTGGAACAGAGGCAGCTAAAGAAAAAAACGATCCATGTAGTCCCTAGCCCTTGAACCGTGCACCCTGACCAGGCTTCAATTTGCTGGCAACGTTCGAGCTTCCTAATAAATGAAGTTTGCAACCTTTTGACCATCGGATCACTTTGTGCAGTTTCACCAAAATCGAGATGAGCATCCCTGTGGCAAAGAAATTGAACAAGCGTGATTAGAATAAGATTACTGGGACTAGTTGATGAGACATAAACTCATCACAAATACAGTACGTAGAAGCCAGCAGAGGTATGTGTGGGGCAAAGAAGTAGAGAAATATCCACAGGGAGTGATGTGGGCAGCTGGAGCAGTGGTGCAAGCCGGCTGTAAAGGGAGTTGTACCTGAGGGACGTAGCTCAACCTTGAGGAGGGCGGCGGGAGGCAGCAACTGCCCACGTCACGGCAGTGAGCAAGGGATGAAGGCAACCTCAAATGCTTTGTGAGAGAGAACGGCGGGGACCCCTGATCGGGACGTGCCGACAGTGGTTTTTCTCCGTCGGTGATGGCCACCGCATCTACACTAAGAATCCACCCCTTCCCCAAGCGTACTTGATCCGCCGGGATGTTAGAGATGTGGCCACAGTCGTTTTGTGCGAGAGAGTGTGAAGAGAGCAACCCCAGCAAGCAACCGTGTAGGCTGGCCCGTCCTGACTATGTATATAGGGGAGCAGTTCCCTTTTCTCTCCATATGAACCTATCATATTGCGTGCGTGCCACTGAAGAAAAAAAAACTTTATTTATAAATGACGCGGCACCTACTACTCGTTCTCCTATAACCTTGCGCTCGACATCTCCAAGATATTAACCTTGCGATTGGCTCTTTGCCTCTTTGGGAAGTCGAGCAATAATGGTCGTGCAGTATATATCGTTCTGGCTATATGAGACCGAATGAATTGCTGCATGTCCACCACGTGGGCGAGGGTCGAGTGGCGAGGGAGAGTGCTACATATGGAGCAAAATGAGTGAATCTACACGCTAAAATACATCTATATACATCAGTGTTTGGAGTATGTACTAGTAGTTCATATTGAAATCTACTAAAGGACATATATATTCCAAACAATATGATAGTATAATCTCTATAACCAAGGTAGTAGGGACGAGGAGTAAACGGAGGGAGTAGTAAAATTTTCTCCTCGGCTGCGAGCCACGGTGCGCGTGGGAGAGGGAGCGGGCATAAGGCGTGGTAAGCAAGCTTCACCTCATCCTGCGAGCCACCGCGCCCGTGGGCGGGGGAGACGGCGTACTAAGCAAGCTTCTCCTCGTTCTGCGAGTTGACGGGACACATCAAAAGTACTCTAGTGTATAGAGCCTTGCCTCTAAGGTAGGCCCCACATGGTTTGCCTCTTTTTTAAACATAACACGTCAAGTCGCAATTTGTTTGTTCACCCGTGGTAGACGATCCTCCCTCCACCAAGTGGACAACCAGTACACGTGCCAAATTACCACGTGGGCTGCTTTTTTCGTATAGAAATGAGCTCCACCGTGTACCCACGTGGGTGTGGTTGGGAAAGAGACGGGAGTACGTGCGCTGTGCATGCACCTCTTCTCTTCGTGCATGTCCCCCACCTACATGGGGTGTGTGTGAGAGATACAAACCGCGTTCGTGAGTGTTTTTGTTTTGGGGTGGGGGTGGGGTGGGGGGTTGATTTCGTGAATTATTTGTGGGAATATGTGTCGATGACATCTCAAACAAAATTTTTCATGCAATGTGTGTGAAATGGAGGCCTATCCATATCATACATAGAGGGTCGGGCAATCCACGAGAAGAGAGGGAGGGATCATAGCTATCGATAGAGTCAAAGAGAGGATCAAGTGGGTGGGTGCGAGATTGATGAAGAGAGCCATGGAAATTGTTTGTGTGTACAAGTCAAAGATATAAGGCGACTAGCCTACCGAAACGTTAGAGGGCACACGTCAAGTTTGTGTGTGGCAGGGAGACATGACTAGAGTGCTCGATGTATCGGTGTGTGTGGGGGGAGGGGGTGGTGGGAGGGGTAGGCAGAGGCCTAACTATAGAGGTAGAACGACTCGTATATGTGTTGAGAAGGAGACACCCAGCTATGTCTTGAGGGAGATAGGTCAACATCCATACATAACTGAAGGATGGAAAATATGATGGGACAGAGAGAGAGAGAGAGGAGGGAGAGGGGTAGAGTGCTGGATGGGTGATGGAGTTCCTTCTCGAAGATGGTGGGAGAGTCCTACTAGACAAACCGAGGGTGGAACTGCAATGTTATCAATAAGAGTGGGGATGTGTTTCTGTGTGTGCCTGTGCGTGATAGATCTGTTGGGACGCATCCATGGATGATGAAGGGGAACCATGTGTTTGGTAAGCAAACCTAACTAGATCGGTAGATCAATTGTTGTTTATCGGAGGAAGGGAGAGACACAACTAATGAGGTAAATCGATTAACATGTGGGTAAAAAACGAGTTATAAGGACCTTGCTAGCTATATGTATAGCGAGGGATCAATCGGTGTACGTCCATTTGTTAGAGGCAAATAAGGCCCAGCGAGACGGATAGACAGAGAGAATGGAGCTAGGAGGTGGTGCGAGAGGCCCAACTACTAGCTAGATAGGGGGAGGAGTATGCGGTTGTGAGAGCGCTGAAAAGAGGGGCGAGAGTTTACATGTGTGTCTAACCGTATGAGAGACACCAGGCAAGGACACATAAAGGAGGAGATTAAAGGTGTGTTTGTATGTTGTAGGCAGGCACCGCTGGAGAGGTTTATCGATCAGTGTGTGTCGGAAAGGAGTTGTGGAGACTCTGGGAGAATGACCTAAAGAAAAAATGAATGTGCCAGGTGGATAGAATGCCGAGGGAGGGGGTGGGCGAGGAGGGCATGTGCATGCACGAGAGAAAGTTAGTGGTAGCTACAAAGGTTAGAGGATTGTGTGGGTGTAAGAGACTAACAAAGATCATAATTTGATATGAAAGCGGATTCATATATTTCAATAGGAGATCGTAGTGTTTTAAACATTGCATGCATGAATATAGCGGTGATACACGTGCTATGCACATGTTATACCATAATGTGATAATGCATGGCATTTGCAACTCACAGCTAAATGCCGAACAATCTAAACCATACTATACATCAAACAATCTCACATTTTATTTGAATTTGTGATAATGTGTGGCGTTCGCAGCTTACAACTAAATATCAAACAATCTAAACAATATTATATATCGAACATTCTCACATTTTATTTGAATTTGTGGTAATGTGTGGTGTTTGCATCTCACATCTAAATACTTGTAGGCATAGGGGGCGGGGCACCATACATAATGTGATAAACACATTATACATATGAGACATGGTTTAGATTATGAAGATCTAGCTAGAGCTAGAAATGTAATGTCATTTGAAATTAAAATAAAGTGGATTCAAAAAATCTAGTTGGAGTTCATATAGGAGTACACATAGTTCATATGTAACTCAAGACTAATCATGTGGTGTGCCGTGAAGATAATACACAAACGATGGTTTAACTTGACAATAATTATGATTGTAGATCTTATTAAAACAGAGAAACGAATTCAAATGCTTTGACTTCACAACAATCATTACTGTAGATCTTATTCAAATAGAGAAAAGAATTCAAATTTAGTTCATATTGAAGCGGTAGTATATACGTTTGGAATGCACTTAAACGTTCATTTGAGTAGTAGGTTGCATGCATTATACATGTAGTGAAATATTTTAATTGAACATAACATGAATTCAAAGTTTTGAATGACATTTGTAGGGCGCATTGATTTGGGACAGTACACGTTAGGCTTGTCCAGAAATTTCAACCCGCGCCTTGTTAGCCCGATATATTTAAGATATATCTTTGTCTCGTTGTGCTCCGACAACTCCCTCCATCTCAACCCGCGCCTTGCTATTCCGAAATCACAACGCGCGCGAAAACTCCCACCTCCTATGAAATCCAGACACACGAAATGCCCGTGGTACCGCTGAACCGAAAGAACCGCCTCAAATTGGTGGGGGTACATTCGTAACTTACCCCACATTTCAGACAAGCACGTCTCTAAGCCTTGGTTCCCCACTGCCATCCCATCCTCCCACCCATTCGTACACCGAGGCCGCAAAAACCCGCGACAAAACCCCACACCCTGCTCCGTCCGCCATCCAGCCGGAGCCTCTTCCCCGACGATGTCGTCCACAGCAACACCTCGATGTCCCTCATCCACCGTACCGGATGAGGATCCGTCATCGATCTCATCGTCTCGCCGGTTCAGCCACCCCGTCCTCCACCTCCAAGGAGCTGCCCCGATGTTCCCCTCGTCTTTCGCGCCACCTCCATTCCCACACCGCCGTCTTCACCTGCACCACCGGAAGAGCATCATCATCACCGTTTCCTCGGATGAAGCTGCGGCCTAATCGGCACCACCAAAGAGGTTGTACACTAATCGCCGCATTTTCTTCTTGATTCGATCTCACGGTGCTGCCGGCGCTCGGTCCCAAGCCGACACGGCGCGACTCCATCCACGGCGGCGTCGCCGGCCACTTCGTCCATGGCGTCGCTCCCTCGGTGGCGACGTCCACATCAGTAGGACCTGCTGCTGCTTTAGCTCTCGCTCGTGCTGCTACTCTGCTCTTGCTCTCGGTCCCCTGCCTGGTCTGCTCTTGCTATTGCTCTTGCTCGCGCTGCTGCTCTCGCTCTTGCTCTTGCTTGCGATGCTGCTCCGATTTAGCTACACTTCAGTCGACTGAATCAACTTTTAGGTCAGTCGATTTTCAGGTGGTGGGGGGG
>NC_041388.1:117518046-117543854 GCF_002162155.2 Triticum dicoccoides | reverse complement strand
AGTGGGGAGGGGGGCTCGCTGGAGAGATACCCCACTATCTATCTTAGGGTTCAGGATGGGGGCGGTGGTCGCCGGCGGTGGCGGGGCGTTGGCGGGGCGGTGGCGTGGGGAACGCCAGAGGAAAAGCTCGGCATGGGTTGGCCTAGAGGGATGGCCGGGGCGGCGGCGGACCGGTGGTGGGGAGTGTTTTCGGGGCGGGCGAGGCGGCGCACTGCCGGCCGCGGGCGGCGGGGTGCTGCTGTTTGGCCGGCTCAGGGGGGCGGAGGTTGAAGATGAACCGCGGGCCCTTGATTTCGTATCCAACGGCTGCAAAATCGACTGACCAGAGATGAAAAAGTCAGTCGACCGATGTGTAGCCTCACCTTGCTAGTGCGTTTAGTTTCAACAGCAAAATTCAGTTTCGACAGCAAAATTCAGTTTCAACACCAAAATTCAGTTTCGACAGTTAAGTTCAGTTCCGACAGTTAAGTTCAGTTTCGACAGTTAAGTTCAGAGATGAGCGGCTGATGTATTTTACATCTAGCACTTTGTGGTTATGTATTTTACGTCATGTATTGGAGATGCTATTAGAATTCCACTCAGGTTAACATTGTTCGTTGTCTCTCTTGTCCTGCTTCAGCCTCGGCGTCGTACAACTTACCGGAGCTGCTCCAACGACGAAACCCTCCATCACAGCGGAGTAGTACTTCGGGCTCCATCTCCAGACGCCTAAGATCTTCTTCCCCTCCTCCGACAGCCAAGTCAGCCGGAGCATCTTCACCGGCCAACCCAATCACGCTGAGATCGACGTGGCTTCGTCATAGAGGTTCTACACTTGTTGCATCTCTTTTTTACTCTACATGTTATATATATTGTCCACTGAGCACACGGATTTTTTCCTTTAGTGTCTCCTTGAATGAAAAAACGTAGGAATTTTAATTTTCACTTGTCCTCCTTTTCAAATTCCTATTCATGAAGCACAAGACTAAGAAATAGTAGCATAATAGCATTATAATTGTACATTTTCTTGTGGTTTCACTTAATGTCACCATGCTTCTTTGCATCCTGTGATCTTCCAATTGTTGTGAATCAAACACCCAGATTGGCAGAAATCATGTGTTTTTAAATGCTCTGTTTTGCACGTGCATTCCTATCCTATTCCTGTCTATTTCCTATCCCTGCATTGTTGGAATCCTCCAATTCAAACGAGCCCTTACAGAATTACTTCTCTTACAGATAGTTGTCAAAGAAAACCTTGCGTAGTTTGTCCCGCTCTTGCTGCGCCGTCGTCCACCCCAGCTCAGCTGCTCCAACGACAGAAGGGTCCAACACAGCAGGGATCCGGCCTCGAGACTATCTTTCACCGCCTCAGATCTTCTTCCCCGGCCGCTGGCAGCCATGAAAACTGCACTACCATCATCAACCGAGCAGATGACCTCGAGGACTACACGGGTCCGGAAGAGAGATCTCACTCTTTCGTGTCTGCTTACGTTATGCATCGCTTAATATTACATGCTACTTTATCGTCCTGTTCACCGATTAGACTCTGAGTCAGCTCCAAACTAATGGTCAAACTTGAGTGTTTAAATGGTTGTGGGGTACATATCGGGGCCGCTATCAATAGTATCTATCTACTATCTGGTTAATCTCCGGTGTCTACTATGAGTTTCATGTTGGGTGGGAAACAAACAGTAAAGAATCCATTATCTGTATTTTTTAACTGAAGCCATCATCTGCCTGCTATTATTGGTTATGGGTCTATCCACAGGTTGCTACCATCACTCTGGGTTTCTGCATGCACTCCTTACATAATCTCACTATGTTTTATTCCTATGCATGACAGTTATTGTAAACAATGGAACTGAACATGTAGAGCAAAAGAGACGAGCCTTGCGTGGCAATAAAATTTCATGCATACGTCGCTCCATGGTAGGCGCGAAGGCAGCCCCCCTCCACGTATTTTGGATTGTAATCGAGAGGAAGATATCTGTTCTGAGGGGGATTCAGAAGGAGAAGACAACTCCTATTTCCCCCCTGAGGTCTTCTCTCTAACTTGGCATGCTGATGTTGGTTATATCATGCATATGGTGTCTTGCATTGCTTACTTTATACATCAAATATGTCATCTGCTTAGTTTAGACATCCTTTATGCGAATGCCATCTGTTTAGTTTATTCATCGTTTATGTGAATTATGCAACGCCATCTTGTTTAGCCAGGCATCATATATGTGAATTTTGCAATGCCATCCTGCTTAGCCAGTCATCTTATATGTAAATTATATCAGGCCATCCTTTTTTTGGTTATATATTACATTTTTCAAAAATGTTATTACATTCAACTGCTCTTCATGTGCATCAGCCATTTGACACGGTGATGGCAAATTCTGGAGTGAAAACAAGGTCTTCAGAGAAGACTATGCTATCTGACGAAGTGCATATCTCGCTGGTTACGGATAGCTCCTCAGAGGAGGATTTAGAGACAGATGACCAGTCCTATCCCCCCCCCTGCGAGGTGTATGCTCTAACTTGGCAGGGTTATGTTTCCCATATCGTGTGTATGGTGTCTCGCATTGCTATGTCATTCTATTAGTTTAGACATGCTTTGTGTGAATGTCACATGTTCAGTGTCTAATTACCATATATGTGAATTATGCATTACCATCTTGTTGCAAGACATTATATATGTGAATTATACAATGCTATCTTGTTGCAAAGGCATTATATATGTGAATTATGCAATGCCATGCTGTTTAGCCAATATTCATGTATGTGAATTATATCATGCTATCATTTTTTTGTATTACATGTTCCATTTGTCGACAACGTTTTTATATTCAACTACTCTTCCTATGCATCAGCCATTTGAAGCGGTGATGGAAGTATCTGGAGTGAAAACAAGGTATTCAGAGCAGACAATGCTACCTGCTGAAGCAGACATCTTGCTGGTTACAAATAGCTCCTCAGAGGAGGATTCAGGGACTAATGACCAGTCCTATTTCCCCCTTGAGGTCTATGCTCAAACTTGGCAGGGTTATATTACCCATGTCATGCATGTTGTCTTGCATTGCTTAGTTTTTACATCTATATGGATTGCCATCTGCTTACTTGCTTACTATATAAATCATATATTTGAATTATATCATGCCATCATATTTACATAGTACATACACATCATCTATCTGAATTATGGCATGGCAACCCATTTAATAAAGACATCCTATAGTTATATCATCTCATCATGTTTAGGGTTTACAGTCATCATATTTTGAATTATGGCATTCTATCCGTGAATGTATGTGAATTATGGCATGCCAACCTATTTAATAAACACATTATATAGTTATGTCATGTCATCCTGTTTACATAGTATCATATTTTGAACTATGTCTTTCCATCTTTTTTAGTTAGCCATCATAATGTGAAATTGTGTCATGCTATCCTGTTTAGCTAGCCATCATATAGGTGAAATTGTGTCATGCTATCCTGTTTGGTTAGACAACATAAATATGAATTATTTCATGCCCTCTTTTATTCTCCACTATCCATTGCACCTGTCTATCATACAATGTCTATACTTTCAATTACTTTTCTTGTTTATCAGCCATTTGAATTGGAGAGCGTGATGGCAGTATCTAAGGGAGTAACAACACGGTCTTCAGAAAAGATAGTGCTACCAGTTGATGCAGATAGAACCACGGTTGTACTTGCCCAAGGACCAGATCCACCGCACATAACCCAGACTCTCGCAGATTGTACCCCTACCCAGTTGGACAGAGAACCAGCTACACCCCTTCTAACCCCAACCACGGCAGATAGTAACCCAGTTCCAGTTGACACAACACCGTCTCCACCACAGAGCACCCAAACACGAGTAGTTAGTAAGGGAACTGCAGTGCCCAAAGCACGAGGACCACCACTCAGAATCCCAACTCAACACTTAAGGGAGAAGAAGATTTGTTCTCAGGTCAGGTTCTGTAGCTATGGTTCATACTCCTTTGCTCTTGCATGACTGTATTTACTCATACCAACTATTTTCAAATTTGAAGGATGGAATTGAAACTCCAATGGCGCAACAGGTATGTTTTAAACTTGTTTATTTAACTAGTTTGCTGTTGTAACCTGCTCTATGTTGATTTCAGTTTCAATTGAATAAATAGTTATGTTCTCATGTCATGCACATTACAAGTGTTGTTATTGCTCTATAGTTACCCACACTTATATTATGTCTATTCTGCTTTGTCTTGAACAAATATTATTTGAACTGTGTCTCTATCTTGATTTGGCAACAAAAACTAGAATGATATAGACCATAAAGTGACCATGGTACATAGATATATGCTTGTTTCATGTTGTTATCCTGTCCACTTTACTACTGAACTCATTTAGCAAAATGAGTTTCATATACAACATGGTAAACATGTGATGTGTCTGCTTGTTTTTCTTTTAGAATGCGGACAAAATATTGGAGAACAGTACCGCGTTATCCAATGGTAAAGGAAGTAATGCAGATAAGGTTCAAGATAGTGAGACATCCCTGTTGGTCACCAAGAAAGCTGATAAAAACTATCTTGACGACAGTGAGGGAACCCAAAAGTCCTATCTTGATGTAGTGTTCGAGTTATTGGCCACTATTGCTGGCACAAGATCTTCGAGCTCGCTGCGTGAATTAGTTCGTCTTCTTGAGTCTCAACTTCAAGTTGAAAGACATT
Organism: Triticum dicoccoides; assembly: GCF_002162155.2. Lineage (NCBI taxonomy): Eukaryota > Viridiplantae > Streptophyta > Magnoliopsida > Poales > Poaceae > Triticum > Triticum dicoccoides. Next base: position 117,539,166 of record NC_041388.1, on the reverse strand, counting down.
GATCAGATGTGCTGCTACAGGAAGCTGAAGGACTGAGGAAGTCCCTGCAGAATTCAGATGCATATTTTCTGGTGCAACAGCAAGCGCTGGAGGATTTAAGCGCCAAACAAGAGAAAGTTAATAAGCTTGCTAAGCATCTTGCCAGCATTATGGGTACCCAGGATATTGTTTCTTGAGATCTTCTAAAGTGATTTCAGTTCTGGATTTGTTTTGCTGCGGCTTTATTTGCGCTGGTCGCCAACTTTGACAACGAGTGTATATGATATGCTGATTTGTTCCCTATATTTGCACTGGTGGCAAACTTTGATGCCCAGTGGATGTAATATGTGTAATAGCCGTGATAGCCTAGCGTTAGTTGCTTGCGTATTTATTTCCTTGTTGTCTTGTTTATTTGTTTGCTTGTAGTCATTGCAGTTCTTTTTTCGCGGTTAGCTAGTGGCTGCAATAACCTATTTTTTAAAACTAGGCCACAATAACCATGGGCTAATATTTACTGTAGTGAGACTGGGCCTCCTACTGGCCCTAGAAACAGTGGGCCTTCTACGGGCCGTAGAAACAATGGGCCTTCTACGGGCTGTAGAAACAATGGGCCTTCTGCGGGCCATATTATCAATGGGCCTTATACGGGCCGTATAATCGATTGGCCAAACATGGGCCAAACAGACCGCATTATGGCCGTAAACGGGCTAGAGTTGGAATCGTCCGTTCATGGGCCGACCATAACGGGCCATCGTTAATAGGCCGTATTTGATGACTCTATGAAATCGGCCCAACGTATTAACGGACCACAAACGGGCCGACTATAACCACGGGATGAATTTGGCCCACAAGCAGAAAATGACTGTAACGAGCCCTAAGTAAACGAATGCTGGAAATGAGCCCAAGAATAAATGGGCTCTGAGAAGGCCGAAAGATAACATGGGCTGGAAACGGCCCAACAGAATAATGGGCCGTTAATGGGTATAAAGTGATACACTGTTCATTACGGGCCAGTTTTACCATAGGTCGTTAATGGGTGTAAAGTGATACACTGTTCATTACGGGCCAGTTTCACCATGGGCCGTTAGTAGGCCAAGAGTTACATAGAGCCTCATATGGGCCGAAAGACGTCATGGGCCATACATGGGCCAGAAGTGAAAACGGGCTGGAATCATATTGGATGGCCCAGATGACGCTACTGGGCCTAATTCGGATAGGGCGTAACGGGCCTTGGGTTAGCGAGCTGTAAATGGGCTATATTCAAACATGCCGAGACGTGTCACGTGTCGACGTATCATAGGCGCCTATCTGACCCACTGACGAGATGACACGTGTTTCGTCCGGCCAATAAGAATTTTACACGTGGAAATTTCCCATTGGTCGGGGCTGTTAATGTGTTATCGGATCCAAAACCCAACCCGATAGCTTAACGGCGTTCCATTACGGTGGATGCCACATGTCTGTCACCCTTGACGAAAGCACTTCTGTGACGCGCGATTTATCGTCATGGAAGTGGACACTTCCGTGATGATAATTTTGGTAATGTCATGGAACAGTTCTACGATAGCACAAGTATGACTATCTTGATTCTGTCATAAATTTGTCATGGATGTACATGCATGACAAAAAAGCGACCTACTGTGAGAAACACGTATCATCACGGAAGTGTATTTTTTTGTAGTGTAAAGGCCTTCCCAGATAGGCAAATGTGGTTGCACTTGGAAAAACTTGATTCAGTGGCACCATGACGCGATCAACGTGATGTTCAAGTTGAATTAACATCAGTTTTAACTTGAAATAAAATAACTTGAGTCACAATACGCCATGAACATGCAACCGTCAGACATGCATCACATAACACTTAGAGTAAACGGATCAACATCATCAAGTTTTCTACTAGCACTAGTCATCACCAAACCTTACTGATTTTACTTCACTGGTTCTTAACACTCATCATTTTTAGTCATGACACTAAGCCATAAAAATCAATCTCTCGCATATGAAAATAATACCAATGCTAGTCATGTCATAACCACATCATAATCACATAATCAAAACTACTTCTACTAACTCATGCTAGCCTAGATATTCAAACACTACTTTAAACTAAACACTTGAACTATAGCAAAGTAACTAGCATAAGCAATATTCATTTCAATAATTAAATGCATGAAGTAACACATATTCAAGTTGGAAAATCATAAATATTGAAATGACACCATGCAAATGTTGGTGTGGCTTGCCTTAGGTCAGAGGAGGTTCACACTCCTCCTGGTTATCTTCAAGACAAGCTTCTCCCTCTGAAAATATTTAAAAATAGAAAAAGAAAATATCAAGAATCATTCTGAAAATCACCAGAAATTCTAGACAGTAGAGAAAAAATCTCCATTTTGGTGTCCCGGTAGAACTTTTCAAAACAAAGACAATGCAAAAAGAATCAATTCATTTGGACTTATGGTTTAAAAGTTATGGCTGGTCGAAGTTTCTAGTCAAGATTTGAATTAAATTCAAATAAAAAGAAAATCCAGGGGGTGACGTTGTCGGTGTCAAAACCGGCCGATCTTGGGTAGGGGGTCCCAAACTGTGCGTCTGAGGATCGAAGGTAACCGGAGACAAAGGGGACACGATGTTTACCCAGGTTCGGGCCCTCTTAATGGAGGTAAAACCATAGTTCCTGGTTGATTGACTTTGATGAATATGGGGGCTACAAGAGTTGGTCTACCTCGAGATCATAATGGCTAACTCTAGATGTCTAGCCTATATGAATTCCGATCCCCTCTACAGACTAAACCCTCCGGTCTATATAGACACCAGAGGGGCCTAGGATTATAGAGAGTCAGTTTACAAAAGAAGGAAACTATACATCCGAACGCCAATCTTTCCATCCACCAAAAGGAGAGTCCTATCTGGACACGCGGGAGGGTCTTCTTCCTTGTATCTTCACAACCCATGAGTCCGGCCCATAACACACAGCCCAGACACCCGAGGACCCCTTAATCCAGGACTCCCTCATTAGCCCCCAAACTTGCCTTTAATGACGACGTAGTATCCGGCTTATATCTTCGGCTTTGCAAGGCGGGTTCTTCATTCATACTTCGGATTGATGACAGTCTGGCTCTAACCTCGATGCGCTGCCTTTATGATTCCTTCCTGTGGTCGCTTAGATTTCCGCACGCCGAATGAATACAAATGGTTCGTGATTTTTTGCAAATAAGCCCCTCACCACGCATAGATGGCATCTATATAAGGAGACTTAGATCCCCAAATTCCATCTCACATCATGCAAAATAAAATCCGCCAAGGTTAGCTACAAACAAAACCTTCAGCTGAGTTGACTCCAGACGCAGGGCTATCTTCCCCTCGCAGATCTAGTCTCCGTTTGAGCGAGATTGGCCTCAATCAGCAATGATGTGATGGCTAAGAATTTCCCCAACCCCAACAAGGAGGATAGTGTGTGCTTTGTCCCATTCCTATTGCGGGGCCTAGGATTTGCAAGCCATCCCTTCCTCAGGGGCTTACTAAAATTTTACGGCATCCAACTGCACAACCTTACCCCAGGTTCAATTCTGCACATCTTAGGCTTCGTTGCCCTCTGCAAACTATTCTTAGGAATTGAGGTCCATTTTGAACTATGGAGGAAGTTCTTTTGCCTCGTCCCCCGCCATTGAGGAGGTTTCATATTTGAAGTGAGCAGCGCCGAAGTATGGCACATAGCCGGATCCGGATAGCTCATTGGAACTCCCAAAGAGGTATACCCATAGTGGTCTTTGGAATGGTTCTACATGGACTACGTCCCACTGCCGGACCCAGTTCGGCGTGGCTTTCCTGAATTTTCCAGTACTCCTTTATAGAAGCGCCTTAACTGGCGTCCCCGAAGTCCCAAGGAAGAGGTTGGTCAGCAAGGTCAGGCTGCTAGCCCACACCGAGCTCTCGATAGTCGAGGTCATGGCTATTGCAATAGAGAGGTGTGTTCAGCCTCTCCAATCCAGAGTAACCCCCTTATGGTGTTACAACGGAGAAGATGACACGTCCCGTTACAGACGGAAGGGTCCGGATACCCCAGCCGAACTGGCCACAATCTTGGCCGATTTGTATAAGGGTGAGAAATAAGATTTCCTATGCTTAAACTGCCGGGAAGGCTACTCCATGTACAACCCCATTGAATGGGTAAGATTTCGATCGTCTGTGTTATTTTATTGCTGTTATAGATACTAATCAAATTTTCTCTTTGTTGCCACACATAGTCACGGAGGAAGATGACCGAGGACGTCCACTGTCCCGCTTCGCAGCTAGAGGATCATAACCGCGATGGAGACCCTGGCTTTTGCGAGGATCCAGACATATACATAGAGTTCGACGATGGGGTATTTTATCAAACAAGCCCTAACGGCTTGGAAGTGGCTATCACCGCCGACTACCCCCGCCTCTATCCCTTCTTCATCGTGAGTGTTCGGAGGGCTCTTGAAAGGAAACCCTTATCTGCACTTTTGCTCATTATACTGATCCAAATTTTAACAGGATCGGTGCTCAGCGGACCGTACCTCCTCCAGGGTAGCCCCCACACGGGGTAGTCATTTGAAGCAAAGGGGGACCGGGAGTGCTGCAGAAACCTCACGGCCCTCTAAGAGGTATGTCTGTTTTAATACATGCCCGGGTACGAGTTCGGATTGTTCAATGTCTCCTTTCTTATTGATGTCAGGAGAAACACGCAGCAGACGGCGGGAAAGCGCCCTATTAGCCGAATGTCCGCCGATCCGGTGCCGAACTCGTCAACTAGAACGGGAGCTGATGCAATGCCAGTTCTGCCTCCTAATGAGGATTTGGGTGACATATTTGTCACAAACTCCAAAGCGGAGAGCGTGATGAATCACCGTCGATTGAAAGAGGGCATGCGTGCTCCGGCCTTCTTTGAGCAAGAATTTACCGCACTTAGTTTGGTGGATGCATATATCCGAGCAGCTCGAGACGGACTTGCCGGAGTGACTCAGTTGTTCTCAAAGGACAAACAGGTAAAAGTTTATGCAATTTGTATGGTCATATGCTAGTAGCCCCCGAGGCATGAACCGGTGAAGCAAAACGATTTAAGGAACAATACTATTTGCAAGTTCTTAAAGAAAAAGAACACTCCGCTAGCCCAGGAGCTGAAAACAAACCAGACGCAACTGAATGCTGTCACCGCCAAACTGGCGGAAATGAAAAAGATCGCAACGTGCATGTCCAGGGAGAAAATCACGAGGAGGAAAAAACAAACAATCCAAAGAGATAGAGATCTTGAGGGCTCAGTTATCGTCCCCTCAGAAAGAGAATGAAACACCGAAGGGCGGCATGTTTAATATGTCTTTCCTTTTTATGCAAAACCACCCTAGGTGCTCATGTTTAGTCCATAGTTTGGAATGTCATGACTCTGTTGCCGCAGGCCTGTTGGCTGGTCGACCGGAGGAAGAAGTATCCGGATTTCAAGGTGACGTGCTGAAGGAACTATCTGTGATACATGCTCGGGCCCAGAAAGCCATGAAGAGTATGGTGAAGGCTTTATGGCCATCTGATACCCCTCCAGAAAGTATGAAGGGCTTGGCAAACCTGTTTAAAGGTGTCCGGCGCCAGTTAGAGCTATGGAAGACATCCGCCTGCTATGAAGGCGCACGAGAAGCCTGGGCCATGGGGAAGATACGTTTCACCAAACTGGATCCAAATCATATCGCCCGAGTGGGACCATACACTACAAAAAAATACACTTCCATGATGATACGTGTTTGTCACAGTAGGTCGCGTTTTTTGTCATGCATGTACATCCATGACAAATTTGTGACAGAATCAAGATAGTCATACCTGTGCTACCGTAGAAGCGTTCCATGACATTACCAAAATTATCATCACGGAAGTGTCCACTTCCATGATGATAAATCGCATGTCACAGAAGTGCTTTCGTTAAGGGTGACCGACACATGGCATCCACCGTAACGGAGCACCGTTAAGCTATCAAGTCCGGTTTTGGATCGGATAACCCGTTAACATCCCCGACCAATGGGGATTTTCCACATGTAAAATCATCATTGGCTGGAGGAAACATGTGTCGGCTCACCGTTGGGATAGATGTCATCCACTCATTGGACACAAAGCGCCTATGATATGTCGACACGTGGCACGGCCCAACAGAGGCCCATTCTTGTGAAAAGTCTGACCCATTTGACTTGTTCAAAAGGTGGCGGGCCGGCCCACGGCAAGCTGTTAATGACATGTTCGCATATAGCCCATTTACATCCCGCTAACCCAGGGCCCGTTTACGGCCTAACCGAATTAGGCCTAGTAGCGTCATCTCGGCCGTCCAATATAATTCCAGCCCGTTTTAACTTCCGGACCATGTATGGCCCATGACGTCTTTCGGCCCATATGAGGCCCTTATTACTCTCGGCCCATTAACGGCCCGTGGTAAAACTGGCCCGTAATGAACAGTGTATCACTTTATACCCATTAACGGCCCGTGGTGAAACTGGCCCGTAATGAACAGTGTATCACTTTATACCCATTAACGACCCATTATTCCATTGGGCCGTTTCCAGCCCATGTTATCTTTCGGCCTTCTCTAGGCCCATTTATTCTTGGGCTCATTTCCACATTCGTTTACTTACGGACAATTACTGTCATTTTCTGCTTGTGGGCCAAATTCAGCCTGTGGTTACAGTCGGCCCGTTTGTGGCCCGTTAATACGTTGGGCCGTTTTCATAGCGTCATCAAAATATGGCCGATTAACGACGGCCCGTTATGGTCGGCCCATAAACGGACGATTTCAACTCTATCCCATTTACGACCATAATGTGGGCTATTATTGGCCCATGTTTGGCCAACCGATCATAAGCCCGTAGAAGGCCCATTGATGATACGGCCCATAGAAGGCCCATTGTGTCTACGACCCGTATAAGGCTCATTGTTTCTACGCCACATAGAAGGCCCATTGTTTCTATGGCCCTTAGAAGGCCCATTGTTTCTACGGCCCATAGGAGGCCCATGTTAACTACAGCCGGTGGGCATCAAAGTTCGCCACCAGTGCAAATATAGGGAACACCCTACACTATACAAAAATGGCTTGTTGTTTTCTTCAGCCGGTGGTTGCACGTTAAGAACAAATTTTGTATCGCACCAAAACAAATGACAACTATAAAACAAAGGGAAGGTTGGCATAAAAGTTAACCGTCTAGCAGATAAATGCACCACCAGAAGTTCAGAAGCTCAGTTCATTTGACCTGACTATTACGTTTTCATGTTGTATTGTCCGATGGAGCACCATAACCTTCGCCTTTAGTTCTCCTAGACTCCTGAACAACATAGCACATGCCTGATAGTCTGGTTTCAAAACCATGCATATCTTGACAACATCGAACAATGCCTCTCCTTGTTTCACAAAGGGTCTCTGTTACGGATTGGACTTGTGTCTGGAGCGCAGATACAACATTGTTTTGATCTTGCATATCTTGATCATGAGGCAGTTTGGACGAGATTGCCTTAACAACCAACCCAGTATTACGCAGGAATGTGATTTTGGCACTGTTAGTGGACATGTACTGACCCACTGCAGCAAGAGCTGACATTGCGGTTATAGTTGCCTCGCCACCTTCAGAAGGTGGCGGTTCCACCATTTTTTTCATAGCTCGCTGAAAAGTTGTGGTTTTACATTAGTAGTACCAGAACAGAAGATATTAAGGAGGCAGCAAAACCAAACAAAATAGCTTTGGTCTATATATAGACCTTATTCTGGTGAAACCATGTAAAATAATAGTTGTATTTTATTGCAAAGTACATAATAAAACCAGGTTCCAAACATATGACCATGTACCATCGCTAATGTACTGTCTATTTCTTCACATTGTATTGAGGGCTAAGGACAAAGAGACGAAGTTTATAATACGGCAAGCATAGTATGACATCATTCATATCACAAAACAAATGAGAATAGATAAACATGAAATTGTAACGTTGTGTGGGCAAGTCCAGCACGGAACTAGATTACAGGTCAAGATCAAAGGAACATCACTCCTCTCTTTTAAACCTTGTAAGGTGCAATGATACGCTAAGACAATTGTGTATAAAATTGAAAAGAGTTATAGACATTGGCTGCAAACCATGCAGTTCAAGGCACAGGTCAAAGTAAGTAGTAGTTAAAAGGCATGAGGATTAAGGACTTACAACAATGGCTTTGACTGGTGTAGTCATGCCCTTATTCTTGCTAGTGTGACAGTCTTTGAAGATTTCCACAGCATTTGGTTCAGGTACTTTTTGGTCCTTGTGGGCTTTCCTCTGCATTTGGAACAAGTCAATATAGATTTGATAATATGGTACAGCAAAAAGAGTGAAACTACAGCTAATTACAAGAGCCTCGCAGTGTGGAATATAGCTACGAGATCCTGTTGTCTGTTGGAATTTCACTTTCGTACGATTGGCCTTGTTCTTTGAATAGTTCACCTACAAGAAGATAGATTTGTGTGGCACATGCGTAAATAGGACTTCAACATGTGATCTGATGACATATATATAATGTACCTGATACTTCGGATTGGACCAGTGTTTAACGAGGCCTCTCCAGTCTTCATCAGATATATTTTCCACTAGAGATGTTTGGGCAAGTTCACTGTTAGCCTTGCCTTCAAAGTGAGTTTTCCTCAAGTTATACCGATACTATCGCAGAGCAGACTTGAAAACATGGGTGCAAGCTTGTCTGGTTGCATCAGCTTGGCTATCCAACTTGAACCTCATCTGTTGAAAATTATGGGAGTCTCATTATCAGCAACCTAGAAAGTATTGGGCAGAGCAAGACGATATTACTAGTTTCCATACATAACCATACTTATAGATAACTGGTCGAGGAAGGTGTTGAACTGGGTTTCGTCTTTGTCATTCCTGTACTGAATCCATGTTGGGAGGATACGTACACGACACCTAACAACAACCGCTGCCTCTGATACTAACTTGGTTGACTCTGTAGCATCACGTGGCCTTTTCAAACCTGCCTCAAAACGGATCTCCATTCTTCCTCCTCTAGATTTAGTTAACCTATCGAGCATTATCCCTTATGTTTGTTTCCTCTTGCGCCTAGGTGCTTGTCCAACAACAAACATTGGAAGTGTGAGTGTACATCAAACTGTGAGACTACATATAAAGAAGCATGAAACTGTAACTTGACTCCAACAAATACCTTCTTGCTGTTGAAGCTCACAAATTTCATCTGATCTTGCCAACTCATCTTGTGTCAAGAGTGCTTTGGAAGTAGTGTCAGGTGGCAAGGGAGCTTGGGAATGTGCTGCTAGCTGAGTTGATGAACGAGTAAATCGTGCAGCTGGTGGTACTGTGGAAGGTGTTGCAACAACTAGGGTTGTGCTTGTTTGGTGGCAACTATTTGTTTCTGTTTGGCTTGTTCTGCAGCTCGTATAGCATGGGATACCCTGTTGGTACAATTTTCCGCTGGACTTTGACCTTCTATTGCACCATCAGTACCAGCAGAATATGCAGGATTGTTGTGCTTCCCTTTCCCTGTCGTTCTGTCTTGCTTCCTCTTTCTCTGTGCCATGTTAAGTCAAGCCGACAAGAAAAACGAATAACAATTTAGTTCTTCAGAACAAATGTACTTTGATGTAAGAACATGGTGTGATAGATAGATATTGTATGTTCTAGAAACAGGAACACGTGTCTTAGTCACAAGTATAATGTGTAAAGTAAGCAGATGCAATTCAACAAAATTAGAAGCAATACCAGCTAGACATCATACATAACATGCAACCACATATAACAGTGCCAAGTTAGAGGGAGCACCTTTGATGGTGCACTAGGGGAGACGTGCTCATCACCAACACAGCTACGTTGAGTGTCTATGCATGTGTTGTCTTAGAAATCATCTTGGGGGGATGGAGGAGTAGAATCTGTAGAGGCCCTCCATTTGGAAGGAGCACCTTCGTCCGCTGCCTTGCTAACTTCCTTCCGCTTTATTGATTTTGAATTGTCAAGTAAAACCAACAAGAAAAGGCAATAAAATTCACTCTTCAGAACTCATTCGTGCATGATACTGACAATCACTACTTTGATGTAAGGCAAACACATATGATTCCAGGATGGAATAATACGAAAAACAAGATGGCATGGCATATTCACAACTGTTTGTGTAAACTAAGCAGAAACCATTTCACCAAATAAGAAGCAATGCAAGCTAGACACCACGTGAAAGATTCAACCAATATGACTCTGCCAAGTTAAAAGTGTCCCATCATAAATGGCATTTCAACAAATTAGAAGCAGCGCATGCTATAAATCATATCAAAGATGCAACTAATATCACACTGCATATACTGAAGGTGTCTCGTCATATTGATTTATGCGGGATACAAAAAACAATAGTTTTATGTGAGGACATGCTTAATAGACAGATGTATAATGTACTAAATACAGGAAGGCATGTCACATTAACAGGTATAATGTATAACCTAAGCAGAATAGCAGATGCAGTTTAACCAGATAGGAAGAATTACAATCTAGACACCATATGCAACATGCAACCACATATCACGCTGCCAAGTTAGAGCAAGCACCTATGATGCTAGTGTAGGGGAAATGCGGTAATCAACTACAGAGCTACATTCACTATCTTCATCTAGCCTTGCTATTTCTTGAGAATCATGTCGGGAGGCTGATGCTGCATTCTTTAAATGAGGAGTATTCCATTTGCCTGACTGCCTCATCATAAGTGATTGATGAGGGATACACAAGAACATTAGTTTGATGTAAGAACATGGTTAATACACAGATGTACTAGTATGTAACAAAAACAAAAAGGCATGTCATATTCAAAGGTATAATGTGTAAGCTAAGCAGGTGCAATTTAACCAAATTGGATGCAATACAAGCTAGACATCCGACTGGAGTGGTGAGCATTATCATCTAGGACCTGAGAGCCTGGTGGGAGGCGGGCTGCTTCGCCACCATCGCGGCTTTTTAGTTGGCTGCCAGGTGATGCCTCTCTTTGCTACGCTTGTCACTGGCTCGGCCAGTGCCCTGACTAGCTATTTGTCTTCTGGTTCTCACGGGATGGTGGTTCATGTACAAAATATCTTTCCTTATCTTAATAAAGACCGACTTCGGCCTTTTGAATACAAGCTAGACACCATATGCAACATGCAACCACATATGACACCGTGAAGTTAAAGAAAGCACCTGCGATGGTGGTTCATGGTGAGCGAGATCATCAACTCTAGAGCTACTTTTACCGTGTCCATCTGCTGACACTGCACCCTTTATAATGCTGAAATGTGTCTTGCCTAAGCCCGAAGAAATCTGGAGCTGCTTCTCTCTTTTATTTTGTGCTTCTATCAACTGATTGGCAGAGTCTGAAATACCCATGCATAAAAAAACAATAGTGAGAATATGGGTGAAGTGTGCGCAGAACTAAAGCACTATAAAAGTAGCAGATATTAGGTGGCTGAAAAATAAATGACAAGAGACATATGATAGCTCTACAACATTGCCCGGCAAACAAAACTAGTGTAGCGAACCGACCTCAGACGGTCAAGTCTCTGTGCTTAAGTGTCATCCCTGGATCGGTATGCTGACACACACAGTACTCGGGGATTTATAACAGAGGTAAATCACATGTATAAAGTAACGTAAATACTATTACCTCGACCAAATAGCGGAAGTAACAACAATTGTAGATTCCCATCAACACCAACGACAAAGTTGAGTGTAGAAATTGTAACCCTAACGTATCACTTACTCGTCGTAAGAATTCTGCAACATGAGACGTTTCAGCCACAAAGGGTCAGTACATTCAATGTACTCGCAAATTCACACCATAACATAATGATGAATAATAATTATCACTACATGCATATTTGGCTGGTGGAAGAGCTCTATGTTTATAATGTTTTTGCGAAAAGCCAATTTTTTCCTACAAAAAAGGAATATATTTTATTTAACTACAAAATTGGTTGAAAAATTATTGAGAAGGTTCCTCCAACTCAATCCCAATTAAAAGTTAACAGCCCAACAAATTAATTAAGTAACGTGATGAGATCAACACGATAATTCAAGAACCAGATACTCAAGTTGTCCATAACCAGGGACACGGCTAATCATGATTAGTTTGTACACTCTGCAGAGGTTTGCACACTTTTCCCCACAAGACTCGATCTCCTCCGTTGGATTTCTCGCACTACATGGTGTTTGACAAACGGATGACCGATACACAGTCTTTCAGAAGCATTAACTCTCTGTACTGGGCTATATCACGACGCAGCTCAAACGAGCTCTGTCTCTGTACTGGGCTATATCACGACGCGGCTCAAACGAGCTTTGTCTACTGTGTTCGGCCCGGCCAGATTTACTATATCCGGCGTGACGAGTACCGTCTCGTGCCGTGGTGCGCCCACGTGATCCGTAGATCGATCTTGTTTGCCTGGCCTGGTCCTCCAATGTGTCTCGCAGGTCTGGCGCATTTTCCCATGCCTTGGTAGTTTTTCAGCGGCGCCGCGGTGCGACTTGAGTGGAGGGCCGAGAGGCCTCTCTGTCGCGGCCACGGGGTGGCCGGTCGGCCGCATCATGCGCTGGTGATGTAGGTTTAAGTGCTTCATCCTCTATTTGGGGTAGCAACCTGCGCTTTGGGTAGCTCTTGGAGGGGTGTTCGAGTTCATACTCTTTGGCCACAAGGACTTCTGTCCATCTATCGGCTAGCAAATCTTGATCAGCTCTAAGCTGTTGCTGTTTTTTCTTGAGGCTGCTCGTCGTGGCCATAAGCCTGCATTTGAAACGCTCTTGTTCGACGGGATCCTCCGGCACGACAAATTCGTCGTCGTCGAGGCTTGCCTCGTCTTCGGAGATAGGCATATAATTATCGTCCTCGACCTCTCTGTCTACCGCTCTCTCATGAGGGCTGGCTTCTCTATCCTCCTGTGCTGAATCTTGCTGGAGGTGGTTGTCTTCGGCACTGTCCGGGGTGTTATTATCCCCCGTGCCGGAATCACCATTTTTTTTGGCGGGATTTAGAGCGGCGCCGCTGACGCTGGCGCTTAGGCTGCTTCTTGGAGGGGTCATCCTCCGCTGTTCCATCGCCATTGCCTTCTTTTGGGGTGTCCACCATGTATATATCATACGACGAGGTGGCTTTCCAGTGCCCTATAGGCGCTGGTTCTTGATCGTCTCCTGCATCGGCATCCATATCATCGATGTCTTCGGAGTTGAAGTCGAGCATGTCGGTTAAATCATCGACAGTGGCTATGAAGTGGGTGGTGGGTGGGCCTTGAATTTCTTCATCATCTGCATCCCAACCTTGCCGACCATAGTCCGGCCAGGGCTCTCCTGACAAAGAGAGAGACTTTAGTGAATTTAGAATATCGCCGAAGGGCGAGTGCTGAAAGATGTCCGCGGCGGTGAACTCCAGATCGGCGTCCAATCGGGTTCGATCGATCGGGGTGCGGAGGGCTTAGAGTCTGGAGAGGAGTCCGGCTCCTTGGAGTCACGGGCTTCGCAGAGAACAGGGCTGGTGTTCGGCTCGATCACCGTAGAAATTGCAGCCCCTGAGGCGGTGTCTAACCACCCATCCTCGGTTGGTGTCATCAGCTCCGAGCTGGGGGTCGGAGCAGACACAGGTGCGGCCTCCAGGGCACTATTCGGCGGTAGAGCTAAATCATGCCCATCGTGACAGTGCGGCACGCTCAGCTGTGGCTCGAGTCCGTCGAAGATCAAGTCTCCGCGGATGTCGGCCGTGTAGTTCAAACTTCCAAATCTGACCTGATGGCCAGGGGCGTAGCTTTCGATCTTCTCCAAATGACCAAGCGAATTGGCCCGCAGTGCAAAGCCGCCGAATACGAAGATCTGTCCGGGGAGAAAAGTCTCACCCTGGATCGCATCGCTGTTGATGATCGGAGAAGCCATCAGACCTAAAAGCGACGACACAGAGGAACTCTCAATGAAAGCACCAATGTCGGTGTCAAAACCGGCGGATCTCAGGTTGGGGGTCCCGAACTGTGCGTCTAGGTCGGATGGTAACAGGAGGCAGGGGACACGATGTTTTACCCAGGTTCGGGCCCTCTTGATGGAGGTAAAACCCTACGTCCTGCTTGATTAATATTGATGATATGGGTAGTACAAGAGTAGATCTACCACGAGATCAGAGAGGCTAAACCCTAGAAGCTAGCCTACGGTATGATTGTTGTTCGTCCTACGGACCAAAACTCTCCGGTTTATATAGGCACCAGAGAGGGCTAGGGTTAAACAGAGTCGGTTATAATGGTAGGAGATTTACATATCCATATCGCCAACCTTGCCTTCCACGCCAAGGAAAGTCCCTTCCAGACACGGGACGAAGTCTTCAATCTTGTATCTTCATAGTCCAGGAGTCCGGTCGAAGGTATAGTCCGGCCACCCGGACACCCCCTAATCCAGGACTCCCTCACCTGTCTCTCACGCATTGTCTCACACCTCTCTTCCTAATCAACGAGTATGATTCTAGCAGAGCATTCTGTAGGATGCCCCTTAAAGTTAGGTTGGATGAATAGTAATATCAGAGATAAAGGGGTTACCTTTGTCCGAGAACCTAGAGTTACAAATCCTATCCAGCTTTGTTAGTGGACATAGAGTCCTTCACAATTATGCTATCTTTGTCTTGTACGACTAGTCATCCATGGGTCTCCCTAAATGCGTCACGGGCCGACCAATGTGACGTAGGACGGGACCGAACGAAGGGCCTCACCTCGACCCACCGGACCTCACGCGGTGACGCACCCTCTGCCCCCATGTCTCGTTATGTTCTCACACCCACACATACCAACACAAACACCACACACACAAAATATATTTTCCTGGTGCCTCTATCCATTCCCCCTTGCATATACACACTCAAGGGAATCTCTCGCCATGACGTCATATTCGTCTCTCTCTCTAGACCATTCTCATTTCTCGTTCTATCTCTCCCACCCCCCCTATCGGCCCCTCTATCCATGCCTCTCTCGAATACGTAATACACACACATACCTCTCTAGGCCCTGCCAAATGCATCAAGTACACATTCACACATGTTACATCACATACCCCATTGATTTAAAAATCCCTCTCTTTACGTTTATTTCGCATACAACATTCCTTTTGAATAAAGTGTGGCAAAAAAAATATTTTAGAATTTCTACATATATTCAACATTACAAAGTGATATGGAGGAGTATGAACGCTTGCATTGCATGGTGCCCACAATGATATTTATTCCGCACTGTGAATTTGTATATTTTATACTATATATAGAGTTAGTCATAATAAAGAGAAACGAAGAGCATCTCTCTCTCTCCATCGCATACCCCCCCTCTACGCCCCTTTCCCGTACGCACACAAACTATCTCCAGGTCGTCTAAAAGTAAGCCCCCAGCACATTCACACATGTTTCATCTTTCTCTCGCGATATATACAGTGACTATCATTGTATTTGAAGCGAAAGCACGATACGTACATTGGACTTCAGAATCCACTCATTACGGTCACCATTTACGTTTTGTGGTTATTATACAGTCACGGGCTCACCGTACAACTTTGTATTTGCTCAAGACACGACTAGTTGACCAGTTAAACGCTCCACGTGGCACCTCTAGTGTTGCATCACATTATCTCACTACCATTGGGCCCACCTGTCGGCTTGTATCTACTCTACATCTACACTCTTATAAAATACTAGCAAGATGCCCATGCGTTGCACGGAACATCAAGATGCATTTGTATGAGTAGTTTATCTTGTGGGAGAAAAGGATGAACAAGGGAAGGCCATATTTGCAATTGTAGAGAGGGGTGTGGGTATCTTTTTGCAAAATTGCCACAGTTTCCTTCCTATCCGTCAAATATAGATCAGACGTCCTATATTGCAGGATGGTAGCCACACGATCATCACCGACTATGCTTTTTATAAGAGTAGGGATAAAATACATCTTATAAAAACAGAGTTGATGATGATGGTGTGCCTGCCATCCTGCAATATAGGTCGTCCGATTTATATCTGACGGATAGGAAAGAAATTATGACAATTTTGCCTAAGATGTACCCACACACCTCTCCACATTTGCAAATAAGGCCTTCCCTCGTTCATCCTTTTCTCTCACAAGATAAACTAGTCATACAAATGCATCTTGATGTTACGTGCAACGCATGGGAATCTTGCTAGTAAGAATGAAAACAAACGACTAAAAAATATTGGATGGTTTTTTGAAGTCATGACCGCGGGCACAACGGACAAGGTGGCCTTGTATTGGTATGTTGAGCCGTCTGTTTTAACACACAAGAGCTGGTGTGGTGATTATACACACACGCACGCATGCACACGAACTGCATGCACACAACACTCACATGAACACATGCACCCACGCACGCACGCAACAGTCACACGTACACACGCAGCCACGCACGCACACAACACTCATACACACACGCACACATGCATGCACACACTAGTACACCACACGACCAACACACTCTCTCACGCTCAAGTGCTCAACCTACACGTGCATGCACACACATCAGGCCCTGACAGACACATACACAACCAGGTGATTCCCGCCCACGGGGTGGAGTCTTGTCACGCCTGCATAAATTTGTCTTTATCTGACCTTTTCCCTATGCGAACTAACAGGTGGGACCCACAAGGAACATGGTCAATTTAACTAGTCAACATGGTGCCACGCAGACTATTTGGCTGGTCAACAGAGTGCAATCCGATGCTGAACCGTGAGCAAGTGACCGTATAATCACTGCAAAACGTATATAGTGACTGTAATCAGCTTATTCTGAAGTTTGGTGAACGTATTATGCTTTTCTCTTTGTAGGCCCTCCAAAACTACATCTCTACACGTTCTCGCATGTTACATCTAACAACTATGCAATACAGCACTACTACTACACTCTAACACAATAAATCATATGTGTTTTTAGTTTTACTAGATATCATATTGTTACTTAATTATTCAGTTTGCATACATTAAAATTGCCTTTGAAATGTATGGCCAGTATCATATACCGCGCGGGAAAAATCCCGCCCTTTCCTGTTTAATCGGGTTTGTATCGATGGATTGTGCAAAACAACAAAACTATAGTACGATATACAGTACAAGTGACAGTTCAGTGGGCCGTCGTGTCGTGTACTCCTCCGTCGTAAGAGTGGAGCGCTCGCTTTCATAAATCTTCTAGTCCCTTTCGCCGACATGTGGGGCATCAAGCTACTGGGTCCATGTGCCATACCGGAATACAATGCAGGGCAGCCGGGGTGAAGCACCCAGTCATGGTGCCGGTGTAGTAATGAGCAATGAGGCGTCAAATCACAAAGCTGCACCTTTCCCACAGTTAAGTTGGAGGGATGAAGTAATAATGCTAAAAAAGAAGTTGGAGGGACGAAGCAACCATCATTTCACTCATTGCTGAATCCGCTTCTCCCTCATCTTCTTCAAGTTAACCACGCATTGCTTCTGCCATTGTTCTGCCTCATGTGGGAAGCGGATCAGCTTGGTAAAGCACTGACACGTGGGACCGCATGTTAGCAAACTGCCAGGGCAACGTCCTCTAGAAATAAGAAACCTCCCCTGCCATCCGCGCGGCAAAATCACCTCCTTTTTACCAATCTTGATTCTATAATTTTTTAGATTAATATAATTGAGATTTGTGTAGATAGAACACAGGAGCAAAACCAAGTGGTACAGTTAAGGGCATCCACAATGTGTAGCCAAATGTGAAAATAGCTTTTGGCATCGTGGGAACCATTGTGGACGGTGTTTCCAAAGCCAAAAGGATGGAACCGAAGCTCCCTGATTGATTGATTAGAAGAATAGAAAAATGCAACATCTCTCCTCTTTCTCCCGTGCTTGGACGCATGTACAGCATAGAGGACAGAGTCTACTCCCCTGTCCCTTCTATCACAAATCACAAAGCAGTGAGGCGTCAAATCACAAAGAACAGACGAAGCAACCATCATTTAAGTCTTCGCTGACTCCGCTTCTCCATCGTCTTCTTCGAGTAACCATCTCACCGCACTAAGCTGGAAGGACGACGCTATTGTGTACGAGTAGTACTAGTACATTTACGCGTCCTTTGGTTCAACGGACTTCCTGTATGCAAATAAGGCGGTTGTCTCGGCTTGCAGGCGGCACTTGCGAACGACTTACCGTGGTCTCCCTCAATGGTGTTCTCCGTTGAACGCACTTCGCCAAACCACAACGTTCGAGATATCATCGACGTCACCACAATGGGGAAGGAAGTCAAATATAGTTACTACCTCCATTTTTTTGTACACAAGGCCAGTATATCAAAATTACAATTTGCAAAAGGCCACTAACACTAATCGAGGCAAAATTGATGGGGTTTTCCTTGTACTAGCAACCAAGGACATTAATATCCCCTGCATGCATGCGGAAGTGAGAAGGTTGGTTTGCATGGCACTTCATTAATCAGGCGATGAGGAGTGAGATGGTTAGCTCTTTGGGCTTTGGAGAAAAAATACGCATTAATTGACACGTGAAACGCGGATTTGTATCAATTAATCCTGCGAAGGAAAACCCCGCCTTTCTTTTTTAACACTAGTACTCCTAGTACGTAGTACTACGTACTTATCCTGTTTGGGTCTAGGCGTTGCATTGCCATACTTGGCCACACATTTTTGCCAAGTTTGCCTAAAGTTTTCAAAATGAAAAGGAGGTACACTTGCGCACGGCTGTCGCGGTCGCACCGCACCCTCACACGGTCGCTCCTGCACGTCGCGGTCGCACCGCACCCTCACATGCATAGTTGCTCCTGCACGCCGCAAACCCAACCAAGGGAACACACCCTCACTGACACGTGTTGTCACATGTGATCAAACCAAACTCAGCCATCCTACCGCTGACACATAATTTTCGTTCATAGAGTATGTTTATCCAACCGCATGTTGGGGAGTATCCGTATGGCCGGTGCGGTGGTCTGTTGGGGAAGAAGAAGAGGTGAGGAAGAAGGGTTAGGAGATGTAGGATATTCATCCAACCGCCTCAAATGGTAGACTAACCCAAGTTAGGCGACTTGCATAACAATATATGTTTTTACAAAGCAAAAGATCCATAAAAACAACAACATAAAGAAAAACTATCACTACTCGCGAAACGAGACGGCCTCGTCGTCTTTGGCTGCCTGCGCGAACCAGCCATAGCTACTGACGTGTGTCTCCGCACCGTGGTTGTGCTTGGCCTCCAGCTACTCATTCACGCGGAGCATGCGGGCACTCTGCAAGGACGAGAGCACCGCCCGGTTCAAGTCCAGGACATCCGGTTCCACCTGCAGGATGGCCTCGATGGCAGCGGCATCCGCGCGCTCCGCGTCGAGTCGAGCCTCCGCCACCCGGTTCAAGTCCGGGATGTCTGGTTCCGCCTGCAGGAGAGCCTCAATGGCAGCGGCATGCGCGCGCTCCGCGTCGAGTTGAGTCTGTGCCTCCTGGTCCTCCTTTAGTATCGCCAGGTTGAACCACTGGTCCGCCTGCACCATGGGGGACTCGGACGCCGGCACGAAGTCGACGTCCATCGTCTCATACCCATCGGGGGCCTTCTGCGCCGCGACCTCTGCCATGAACATTGGATCGGCTTCCTCCTCCTCGTAGCTTGGCTCTAGAGAACTCGGGGATTGGCCCGCCGCAAAGAGAGCTTGGGAACGGAGGTCTCTAGCACCGACCGCCGCCGTGATTTCTGCGCGGCGCTCCGACGTTAGCATCTTGTAGTACGTGATCTTGCGGCGCACCATGGCTTCCCGGCGAACTAGGGGACGCTTGATGTGGGCTAGGGGATCAAAAGGTGGGGAAAGGGGCTACAGATTAGGTGTGGTTTTAGGGCAGTGGCTGGAGTAGGGCGAGCAGCGAAGGTTCTGGTGTCAATAGTGGTTCCAATGACGACCGGTCAGTCGGTTTTCACTGTACATCGCTCTTGTCGCCTGCGCGGTGTAGCCCGACACGCTGGACCCTCCACGTCGCTCACCGAATGGAATGCGCTTCGTCTTGCGTTTTGGCTCGCTTGTGGGACCGCAGTTGACAGTAAACCGAGGTCCCTCCCCCTCCCCCGCCTGTGTCATTTTATGCGGAGTAAATAAAAACAGAGGGAGTATACTACGGATGAGGATCCCCTGACATGGCCGAACCCATTAAGTAACTGACATGCAGGGCCAAGCAAGTGTGGGGTCTGCTAGTAAGTGACCGAAAGGGGGGTAAGGCAGGGATACGTATGTGAAAGGAGCTTCCAATTATATAATTTTCACATTATACATGTCATGTACTATTAATCTTGTCAATAGTCAAATGTGGTTTTGAAAAACACATTAGAGCATGGTTAATAATATAGCCAGTCGATGGCTATAAGGAACTGCCATGTCATCTATAGCCATCATCTATTATATGCACTCATACAGTAGTGTGGGCTATAAGGTTGGCTATTTCCTGCCAAAAAATTATAAGGTTGGCTATTGTATTAGTACTTTTTTCCATCTCCTCTCCATCTCTTTCTTCATATTTATTGTACGTATTTAACTAGGAATGCGTATATAGCTAGGCTCTTGCATGAGACCTCACTCCCCTTACTTTTTCACATCTCTCTCCTCCACATAGGCCCTATATAAATGGAAGCAGGGAGTACAACTATGAGCACTGCATACTCTAGTACAGATGTTGTCAGTACTCCACTAGTACTATTGGACAGGGAGCTCAAAAAAGTTACTATTGGACTGGCTATACGTGGCGAAATCCTAGTAGGAAGAGCATGCGCGAGAACAATCACATTCACGTGGTTGAAAACAAATTGGAAACCATCTCGAGTACAAATCTAGGAATACGTACGAATCTAACAATATTGATTGGGTGTTGTTGAATGTTAATACTTTTTTTATCAAAGTAGAGATACTTTGACTAGACATAAAACTTATATGTAAACTAGAAAGGATAGGAGGGAGTATATTGTATGTTCAAAAACGAAACGAACATTGAATACCCTTTATATATGATTTGCGGATGCTATGATCACCTGTTCAAAATTTTGAATCCCCCTTAGGTATCACACATGCCCCCACTCATTCTCTCTCGATTTCATCTCGTGGTCTGGAGATCGATTGAAAGAGGACTAGGGTGGGTACAATACGTTT
>NC_041388.1:117458523-117517832 GCF_002162155.2 Triticum dicoccoides | reverse complement strand
ATTTCTATCATAGAAATAGACCAAACCTTTGTCTCCTTGCACGACACGCAATTCATCTCTGAACATCAATCGATCTCGTCAGCATGTGTTGGGGCATGCATGAACCGAATGGGATGCCAAAACTAAGACGCGAAGCGACACGTAGTGGAGGCAAAGTGAAACTTCAAATGAACCATTTGTTTGTATGCATGTTGGAAAAATTACAAATAAACATTGGAAATACAAGCATGGTCTAGGCCCACATGCGAATGATACTCGGCAAAATGTTTAGATGAGGCATGCAGGAGGATGGACTCGACCGGAGGGCGACATGATCGGTGGAGAAGAGGGCTGGAGATGAATGAGAAATAAGCAAACGCCACATGATTATACTTGACCGGCTCAAATAAACAATAAGTTGTCTCGCTTGGCCTACATAGTGAAAGGCCTAATGGGCAACGCGGAGCACTGACGCTCAAATATGGCCAGGAAAATAGGGAAACTGACATGTGGGGCACACCTGTCGGGACGACGTAGCGCAAACTAGTCCAATGGAGGAGCTGGCCCACGACCTCCTAGCTCGCCACCGGCAACCGTTCATGTGGGTCGTGGGGGCCAACAACGTGGCGCAGCTCCAGCACCACCTCTGGACACGGCGACCGCGGTGAGCGACACGCTCATCATCGCTAGACACGGTCGGTTTCAGTGTGCCGAGGCTGGCGTTAGTGTTGTGGCATGACCAACAGCTAGTATGTTTGGTTTGTGCCCAAGGTTGCCCCATCAAAGCATTGGGTAGCCAAAATTTTGGTTGAGGTTTTGGTAGCTCATGATTTGTCCGACATCAGCAAGAAAAATGAACTAGAGTTGGCTAGAGTTCATTGGCATGCCAAAAAATGGCAACCATCCATTTTTGGGTCATGACCAAAACCTCAAAAAAAAAATAGCAACCATCCAAACAAAGACCAATCTTTGGGTCATGACCAAAATTTTGGTAAGGTGCACTTTGGCCACAATCCAAACACACCCCAACATCCAGCTCATCGAGGATGCACGGGGCGCCAGTACAAGTCCGCGGAGTGGTGCAGCACGGCCAACTGCATCCTCAGGACCTGAGACGATGCCGGGTCGTCTTGCTTTTTCAATGACATGCGTCGATCGCATGTGAGCAAAGGGCATCTCCAACGTTGCCACGACCGCAGCTGACTACCCTGGCACACCAAAAACCCTCGTCCCTCACGCCGTCGCGCGTTGCGTTCCCAGCTGGCACCAGCTACCCGCATTCATGCCGTACGTCCGTATGCCGTCGCTAAGAGGCTCGGTGCCCGAGGAACCAACTCCGGCGACTCAATGACACACCAGGACGCTTGGCCTCATCGGAATGCGCTACTTAAAGTGGCAACGCCCAGCTAACCTCCACACCATAGCGCATCGTCCTCCTACCTGGCACCACATTCGCCATGACCGCAAGCGCGAACGCTCTGCGGGAGAGCTTGTCTTCGGGGTTGGAGCTCGAAGTCGCCGTCCTTGCTCAAGTCGCTGCACAAACGATGGCCACGCTGGCGGCCGACGACGGGAGCACCGTCAGCCACGCGTCCTACTTGCCGCCGTCCAACATCTGACACTGCCGAGGTCGGGACTCCTCCGAGGATAACTAGGGCATGGGAGGCGGCAGGTCATGGTGTGCCAACTGGCCGGTCCGTCTCCCGTGTTCTACTTTTCTTCGCCAGAGACCGCACCTTCACTTCACGGGTCTTGAACCCCGCCCGCGTACATGGAGATCGCAGATGGAGGACGTCGGTCGCCGCCGTAGAATAGGTTTAGTGTCGGGTTTCTTTTATTTTTCTGTCCTATAAAAGTTCGAAATATAATGAAAATCTGCTGCGTTTGCATTAATCTCGGCCGGTGTATATGAACTTTCACAATAATATAGTATATTGTAGGAGTACTAGCAAGATGCCCGTGCGTTGCATGAAAGATCAAGATCTTGTGGGAGAAAAGGATGAACGGGGGAAGGCCTTATCTGAAAATGCACATTCATGCATTTCACATTTTTCTACATCTATGGGAACCTACAAAAGGTTTAACGTAAATTGCCTCTCTCTCTCCTCCCCTGATTTTCATGGTGGTGGGCCCTCCCTCCCCCAATCTACAATCAACAGCTCACACGTTTCACATTATGTTAATTACGTAACTGGGACTACGTAGGTGTAGCATTACTTGTCCTAAAAAACCAACTAAGCCAACCTCCCAGCATATCGCGCGGGGAAAAGACCCGGCCGCGCCATTTTAGTCAGGATTACCGCATTACTAGTAATAGTATTGATGGATCGCGCGAAGCAACAAGTTTTTTTAGGGGGCGAAGCACCTAGTTTAAAAGGAAAAAAGGCGGTACACTCACACCACCCCTGTCGCGGTGGCATTGCACCCCACACACGTTCGGTGCTGCACTCGGCTCACGCAAATGGAACGCGCTTCGGCTTGCCTCTTCACTGACACGTGGGACTGCACTTGGAGAAATCGACCATGTGCAAAACTCCCCCCGCCCACCGCGTGAAAATCCTCCCCCCACCCAAATATTCCCCCCAAATCCTAGATTCAACCGCCCTTCAACCAGCTAGCCAATAATATTCCCCAAACTCACCTCCCCCCCGTCCCCCTCCACTCCATTCGCACCGCCAAAGCCGCCCTCCCCGCCACGCCGATACGTCGGTGCCGCGGTTCATCGAGAGGATGCACGGAGATCCTCTCGCTCCCATAGTACGCTCTCATAGACTGCCGTCCTCTAGCCGCACCGCCACCGCTGGTGACGTTCTTGTGGAGGCGCACGACGGTTAACGCCGCCACCACTGGCGATGTTCGTGTGGAGACGCACGACGGTCAACTTCTCCCACGGCACGCGCATTCTAGACTGAGGCCCCGTGCATGTCGGTGTAGCACTAAATGTTAGCTGATAGACATTGTTAATCTCACTGTTTGCCGAAGTAGTTTACAGTCAATATGCTCTGGTTAAGAAGCTTCCTTGCCCTGTTCTGCACTCAATCTACTTAGGTGAGATGGCATGCCAAGGCCGATTAGTTGCTAAAATATCCTGCCATATATTTATTGTGACATAGATTTCCATGGTCTAGTAGCCAATCTGTTAGATGAAATAGTTCTACACCTTTTTATACTCGATCTTTGTTGCTGCGATGGCCTTCGATAGTTCGATGGCTGTGTGCTCGGCCTCATTGACTGCTAAAACAGCCTGCCATAATTTAGCACTCAAATCTGTTTACTAAATTAGCTTTACATATATTTCGTTACTTAGATCTGCTCATCCAAATATCTTGCCATAGGTTTAGACATCAACCTAGGTATTTTCTTTTGGACTTGATAAGAAAGCATATACGTTTTTCCTGTAATATCTAGTAGAAGAACTAATTTGTATGTCTAACAGATGGACAGGACTTGGATAACTTCTGCTCGAAGATTCTCCGCTGCATATGTCGAGGGGGTTGAAAACTTCATGAACTTTATCAGAGCTGAGTATGGTGGTCTGAAATCAGATGTGCTCTGCCCGTGTAGCAGTTGTATGAATTCAGTTACAAGACCCCAGTCAACTGCGCAAAATCATCTACACTTGTATGGGATGTCAGTCACATATACTAGGTGGGTTCGTCATGGTGAAGCTGTGAATGTCAATGTTATTGACTACGTGGAAGCAACAGATCACCATCTTGATCTTCCTGATGCTCAGGTGGAAGAGGAGGAGGAGGAGGTGGTGGCAGAGCCAGTGAGTTTGACCAACATTGAAACAATGCTATGAAATGCTCATGCACTCCGTGAACTTTCACCTGTAGAAGAAAAACGGTGGGCCCGCATGTTGGAAAAATGCAACGTGGTTGTCACACCAGGAAATAAGCTGTCAGTATTCGCAGCTATGGTCACCTTTCTTCAGGTGAAGACATCCGAGCGGATGACCAACAAGTCATTCGATGCGATGTCGGCTGCTTCCCGCAAAGCTTTCCCAGATGCGTCTGAGTTGCCACACACCTACAATAAAATGAAGAATTTCCTTTGTGTAGTTGGAATTGGATATGATATGATCCATGTTTGTAAGAATAATTGTGTTCTGTTCCGGAAGGATTATGCCAACTTAAGTGAATGCCCGAAATGCAAATCATCAAGATGGAAAGATGGAGATGCTGTGAAGAGGATTCCTCATAATGTTCCGAGACATCTTCCAATGACACCAAGATTGCAGAGGTTGTTTCATGATGCTGAAACAAGAGAGGATGTACTGTGGCATTCTAGGAACCAGGATTTCAGAGATCAGAATGTAATGAGCCATCCATCACATGGTAGTGAGTGGAAAAGCTTCAATCAGAAGCACGAAACATTTGCTGCTGACCCGAAAAACATTAGACTTGGCTTAGCTTCACATGGATTTAACCCATTTGGCCACCAGAGCGTGATGTATAGCATGTGGCCAGTGCTTGTTATCCCTTAAAACATGCCTCCAAATGTCTGCACCAAAGAATTAAACTACATGATGGCCTTGCTCATCCCAGGTCCAAAAAGTCCTGGAAAGGATTTTGATTTGTTCATGGAGCCTCTTGTGGAGCAACTTCAATAGCTATGGAGGGGTGTTCTCACTCGAGACCTATATAGCAGCCCACCAGCTGATTTCTTTCTGCGTGCTGTTATAATTTGGTGCATCCATGATTATCTGGCTTTGGGCACTATGTTATGGCGAACGACACATGGTTACAATGCATGTGTTCGCTGTGACAGGAATCCGCCGACATATGCAATACATAGCAAGATCTGTTACATTGGACACCGTCGTTTCCTAGCCAAGGACAAGCCGCATCCTAGAAAATACCGAGACATGTGTTCAATGCAAAGCATGAAAACCATGATGCGCAAAGAGGCTCACCGCCGATGAGTTGCAAGTGGAATTAGAGAAGGCCAGACATATTACACCAGTAAACCATCCTGATAATGGTAGAGGGAAAAGGAAGCGTGGCAGGGCAGAAGAGAGATTATTTTTTACCTGCAGGTCCACTTTGTGGGACTTGGAGTATTGGAAAGACTTGGATCTGCGGCATAATCTTGATGTGATGCACATCGAGAAAAATATATGTGACAACATTATCGGCACACTTCTTAATATTGAAGGCAAGACGAAAGATACCTTAAAATTTAGGATTGACTTGACACACCTGGGTATCGAAAAGGATTTGCAGGTGCAAGATGAAGGTAAACAACGGGATATGGCACCAGCTGTGTACGTCTTGGACATGGTAAAAAGAAAAGAATTCTGCAAGGTCCTATCACGCGTGAGATTCCCACATGGATTTTCTTCCAACCCTGAAAGGAGAGTCAGTGCAGATGGAGACAAGGTACAAGGGTTGAAAACTCATGACTGCCACATCCTACTTCAAAGGGTTTTACCTGTTATCCTTAAAGGATTGGGCCGCCCTGACTTATACAGAGCAGTTGCAGAGTTGGGACAATTCTTCAGGGAACTCTGCAGTAGAAATATCAGGATAGATGCTTTGGAGCGTCTTAGAGACAAGATACCAACTATCCTATGCGACCTTGAGAAGATATATCCTCCAGCCTTCTTTGATGTGATGGTGCATTTGGCTGTTCATCTACCTGATGAGGCACTACTTAGAGGTCCAGTACAGTATGGTTGGATGTACCCTATTGAAAGGCGGCTAGGCACTTTCAAGGGCTATGTTAGAAACAAAGCTAGACCCGAGGGTTCCATTGCAGAGGCCTACATTGCTACAGAAGCGTTGACATTCTACTCAAAATACATTGAAACATCTGATCAGCTTAGCAAAGACGTGGATGAAGAAAATCCTGGGCTCAATGTTTTCGATTATTCTGTTCGAGTTACAGGGAAGAGTCCACAAGAGGACAAACCTAAAGATTTGGACAAAATGGTTTGGTATGTGTTGAATAACTGTCCTGAGATACTACCTTATATCAAGTAAGTGCTAAGTACTGCAGCTTATACATCATAATCTACTAAACTTGTAGCACATTCTTATATATTTAGATGTTTGACGCGATCACTATGTTGTGCAACATCTACAAAAAGGAGTTACTACCGTAAAATCCAAGAAACATTGACAAACTGGTTATGGCAGGATTTGTGAAATGGTTCAAGAGCCATGTAAGCTTTTGAATTGCACTATCAGTTTTTTAATATATTGAGTACATAAGATGATCAGCTTGTCTATTTTCTAACCATAGGTTAAGAAGATGCGGGAGGATGGGCATGCAGTTGATGATGCCCTTTACTCAGTAGCAATGAGTCCTGATACTTGGGTAAGTCATTATGAATCTTGCGTTGTTGGAGATGTGCGCTACAACACCCTTGCACGAGATGAAGGAAGGAAGACACAAAACAGTGCCATCATGAGCACAGATACGTATGACAAAGATACAACTGAAATGTATGCTAACATAATAGACATTGTTCAGTTGCAGTATATCTCCAGTTTCGAGGATCATCAGTGTGTGGTTCTGTTGTGCTGTGGTTGGTATAACCTGTTTTCCAAGATCGCAAAACCTAGAGATGATAATTATTTCAAATCCATCAATGTCAAGGCAGCGTACCATACCAATGAGCCTTTTATTTTGGCAAATCAAGCAACACAGTTATTTTTCTTGGAAGACACATTTGCACGTAGCGATGACTGGAGAGTAGTGCAAAGGTGTGGCCTAGGCGGTAATATTTTTTCTACTCGTAGTGTATTTGTGATTATTATATGGGTTTTGATATTAGTTTAGGGCATATTAGTGTAGTATGTGCCATGATTTCTTCCTTGGGTAGGCAATTCCTTGCTTGCCCCCCCTAGACCTCCATTTATGCCCTAGGAAAGGCGTTTGGCCATTGCCTAGCGCCTAGGCGTGCCTAAGTACGTCCTAGGCACTGCCTTTTCCAACAGAGGTTTGATCAAAGGAATTCGTTTAATGAAGTTGCACCACAAGATGATGCTTACACTGCTCCTAATGTACAAGATAACACAGATGTTCCTAATATCTTTGAGAACCATCACTTCAATGACGCCAGCGAAAAGATTGCCTATCGTGCTGTGGACATACAAGAGTTGATCAAGAAGAAGCCAACGTTCGAGGACGTTGAGGGTGATGAAGAAGATGACACCGTGGGGAATTATGATTCAGACTGATACACATGGCGAAGATGTTGACGTTGCTGCTGCGGATGATGATTACATTGCTTTTGTCATATTTGCCTGTCAAAAGACATTTCTTTATCTACTAAGTGAAATTGTGTTTTCTATGACAACAGAAACCTGATGAACATGTTGTTTAGTATTTTCCTGTGAGAACATCACTTGTTATGTATGTTGATTTGTGTTTGGTGATTCTATGACGACTAAAACATGATGACATTGTTGTTTATTTGTACTCATATTTGGCTGTGAAACTTGAATTTGATGACATAGTTTGTTGTTGGACTGCAATTTTCTCGACGTCTTCGAATGAGAACAAAGCTGACCCGACAGGTCCTCTGCTTATTTATTTATTTATTACCAAAAGGGCCTCTGCTATTTATTTATTTATGAGCAAAAGGGGATACCCCCTGATTTTTGTTAATAGAAATCATTAGATGTTCACAACACTACGCCCAACCTGCTACACAGGTTTCATTCATTACTAGTTTCAGCAAAGTGCTCATGTCATAGCCACTAAATACATCAGAGTGCTACATACACTACAAATAAAGAGACAATCATCCTATAGAGCACATCGATTTTGCCCATTATCTTCACAAGCTCTTTCATCTCCTCATTGCTGTCAAGGCCGTTCAGTAGCTGTTGCTTGGCCATGATCAGAGGAACTGCATCTTTAACCGTCTGCTTTGCATCTTCCTCTTCTGCCGTTCCTTCAGTTACTTGTCCAACACCCCAACCTGCTGGTATTGGGATTCCTCGGCTAACCAAATAATCAGCATAGTTGCACTCCCCCACATCAACAACTTCCCAGAAATACAAATCACACGAATCTTCCCTTTTCTGCATGAATCAAATTGGAAGATCATCAACCAAACTATTAAAAAAATCAGCAACTGAAAGCAGCAGAACAACACTTAAACATATTATTACCCCATGATTCGGGCATTTGTAGAAGACTCGGCCAGGGTTGAGGATTGTGGTTGAGACGCGACGGATGACTCTGCGTGATTTGCAGCAGTGGCACCACACCAACGGCAGCGAGTTGTGATGAGCAACCGGCTGCGGTGCGCGTGCCGGCAGGGGTGTGATGAGACCCACAGGCAATGGGACGGGTGGCGACTTGGCGCATATTTGGTTGTTGCCTGCTGAAGAGCAGGTGGACGAGCAGCCAGCGGACATGGTTGCTGCGGCCAGAGCTTCTAATGCTAGGCAGAGTAAGTGTAGATGAGGAGAAGCGAACATTGGATATGTCAGTTTCATTACTTGCAGAGTAGCATAGCACCATATATAGTCATAGTCTAGGTTTGGACTCGAACCAGCTATAGGAGCACGTCTCTCTTTTTTCTAAAGCTCAACAACGTCTCTTTACTGGTACACTAGCTTGTTCTGTACGCCTTCTCAAGTCTTTGATTCCTCCACCTGACATCTAGGACCCACTAGAAGGGTCTCTGTATTTCGCGAAAAAAACGTGCCCCCCACTGACAGGTCGGACCCACCAGCTATCTTCGCACGCAAGGAAGTGCCTCCTTATTACGCACAAAAAAAATGAATACTCCCCCTGCCAGCTGGAACCCGACATCGTGGGAGGCTGACTTGTGGGCCTACCAAGTTGACGGGGACGGAGTGCTTTGTCAACTTAGTCAATATGAACGATTATAGCTCCAGTTACCATACGATGTTCATCCAACGACAGTAGTGCTTCTTCAACCTCTGGTCTTCTTGCTCCAGCCGCCCAAACCAGCGTCAGTCGTGCCGCGTGCTCCTGCCTCCTGCGACCGGCTGTGATGCCGCAGAGGCCTCACCTCCCCCTACTACTCCCAAAGCTCGCCAGGCCATCCCTCTACTCACCCACACCCCCTGTTATTCTGCGGTGACGGCAGCCTCACACCGCAGCCGAACCAGTGAACCCTCGTACTCCTCTCCGCGTGGGCATCTACTGGCACGTCCTCCCCGGCTCCGCGTCATCTGTCGTGGATCTAAGACTGACAGTAGAATAGGGGGTAGATATTAGGGAGGCAAGATCCTTGCTATGGCGAAGTTGTACACACGAGTTTAACGAGTTCACGGAGGAAGTAATAGCCCTACGCCTCGGAGCCCGGAGGCGGTCGACTAAATTATGCATGTGTGTGTGTTACAAAGGGTGTGAACCCTTGTGCCAGTGGAGGGGGTGGCTTATATAGAGTGAGCCAGGACCCCAGCCAACCCACGTAACAAGGAGTTCAATGTACATAAAGAGGGAGCATTACAGGTAACGTCCGTAATAAAGTGATATAAATGATCATTAAGTCTATGAGTAATGCCCGACCGTTGCTGTGCAGAGTGACTTTAGATCTTCTGTTTGTTGAGTGGTTTATGTTACGGTCGAGTGACATAGAACCTTCCGAGTGGAATGCTTCTGGTCGAGTGGATGCTGTTATCCTTTGAATACTTCTGACTTTAGGGTGATGTCCCAGGGGAGGGTGTCTAGGTCAGGCCTATGACCCTACCCTAGGTACATAGCTTCATTATTAGCCCCCGAATGATTCAGGGTTCGAGTGGAGAAGGAGTTGAGAATACTTCCGACTGAATACCTGTGCTTCGGAAATGTCTTGCCTGGTACAATGAATCAACACGATGACTCCAACTTCTTTTTGAGTCGCCTTGATCTATTCTTGGTTTTGTCGAGTGAACTTTCATTATTAAGCTTCGAGTGCTTGTAAAGAAATAATCTTAAGTCTGACAGGTTGGTCTGCTGTTTGCAGATCTCCCGGGATTTGAATTTTGGGAAGCGCGCGAGGTGGAGGGGGCCGCAGTAATCGAGACAGATTAGGCAGGGCCGCCTCGATTTCTTGCGTCGCCTTTTCGCGTGCGCGGTTGTTGCGGGATTTGACAGGATCGCCTGGACCCACGCGTCAGCCACTCGGAAAAGACCACATATAAGGCGCTGGCCTGGGGTTTTCGCACTATGCGTTCCCATTCTTCTTCTTCTTCCTCCTCAATTTTCTCCGCCACAGCCACCTCTGCTCTCAGCGCCGCCGCTCTGTTCGAGCCTCGCTCGCAGTGATGGGGAAGGAGAAGATGGTGGCCTTGGAGCGCGTGAAGAAGGCGATGGCGAAGGTGAAGGGGAAGAAGTCCAGCCGGGGTGGATCCTCGTCGAGGTCCAGCCTGCCGCGCGGTTGGATCCAGGGCGACTGGATTCGGTCAACGATCCGTCAGGACGACCTCGACGATCTGGCTGAGGGGGACTGATCCCCCACGGATCCGCGCGGCTCCTGGAGGGCGAGACCGAGCCGTAGCCGCAGGAGGGTGAGTGCGTTCTCCTCGCCACCCACGTCGACCGCAGATTTTCTCTGCCTCCTCATCCTTTCTTCCGAGATTTCTTGAACTTCTTCGGAGAACAACTCCACCATTTTTCCCCCAACACCATCGTGTACCTTGCCGCCTTCGTGTCTATGTGTGATAACTTCTTGGGTTGTCGACCACACTGGGGCCTCTTCAAGCAAATTTTCATGTGTCGCTCTCAGTCGGTCAAGAAGGCCAATCCGAGTGATGAAAGGACGCAAGTGATCCAGATGTCTGGGGGTCTTGGGATTCAGATGAGGGGTAAAAGCTCTTTCCCAACCACGATCCTTCCTGAGTCAGTCCAAGGGTAGCAGTCGACCTGGTTCTACTGCAAAGACCAGCCGACTCCAGGTCAGTCGACTGGACTTGCCCCTTTTTCCATGGCTCGAGTAGAGAAGCCCTCCGCCTTGAAAGTGGCCCCGGAGTAGAAAGCGGAGGTGAAGGTGCTGGTAGAGCGAGTGATCCAGCTTGTCCGTGATGACGTGACCGGCATGGATCTGTTGGAGGTCTTCCTCAGACGCCGCATTCAGCCACTTCAACCTCGTGACCATCCGATGTGGATGTATTCGGGCATTGATGATTCCACTTGGATCCACCCAGAAGAGGTCGACGAGGATACGGTGGAGAAGTGGTTGAGGGGTATCACTTGCAACAAAGATAACTCCAGGGGGTCCAGGAGAGTCCCTCCACTCGACAACTCGTACGAAACATACAAGGTCCAACTCTGAATTATCGAGTGTTTTCTTGATTTATCATGTAACTGCTTCTTGTCAACCGACTGGTTTTTGTTTCACTTGAGGTCTTTCAGGTCTTTACTGAGATGTGACGGGGAGCAGGAGCTGGAACCAGAGGGGGAGGCAAGAGCCATGAGTGGCATTCTGACGGAGAGGAGGACGAGGAGAGCGACGACCCGAGTAATGAAGAAGAGGTCGACTCACCTCCCCATAGGGAAAGGCAATTCAAGCACACTCATGATCCGGCAAGAATCCACGGCAAAGCGACCACGCAAATCGAGCAGTCATCAAACCGCCCTCGAACGTATTCTCCAGCGCTAACTGAGAAGGCACCGAAGCAACTGAAAGCTGCACCGTCAAAACCGCAGAAAGCCTTGCCCAAGATCAAAGTGACCATTCCCACTGTTTCCAGGTAATAGTTGGACTTGAATTCTTTGTTTAGTATGAACTAGGTCTTGGTCGACTCACTATTATAGACCTGACTGATTGAATCTTGAAATTTGCAGTGCTTCTACCTCCGAGACTTCTGCGTACAAGAATGAAGATGAAGAAATGGAAGATGCAGTCACCTCCAATCCGGGTACAATCCTCGTAATCCTGTCCTCATTTACTCGGTCATTTTATTGGTCGATTGAATTTCTGGCAATTGATTCTTTTTGCAGCTCCTCCCCATGTCACTGATCTTCCAGATGATGACGAGGATGTGCCACTGAGGTCCCAGGGGAGAAGAAACAGGAAGGCATCAGCTGGAAAGACACCTCAGTCTGCATCGGCGATCGAAACGGCAATCCAGGAAGGTGGCAATGCCAATCGGACTTCTGTAACTTTCGCCGTACCACTGACGAGTGCTCAGCCTTCAGCGTCGACTGCCCAGACTCCAGACTCCAGCCGACCCAGAGGACCAAGTGGGTGCTGCCATCATATATGTGAAATTGTGTCATGCTATCTTGTTTGGTTAGACAACATAAATATGAATTATTTCATGCCCTCTTTTATTCTCCACTATCCATTGCACCTGTCTATCATACAATGTCTATACTTTCAATTACTTTTCTTGTTTATCATCCATTTGAATTGGAGAGCGTGATGGCAGTATCTAAGGGAGTAACAACACGGTCTTCAGAAAAGATAGTGCTACCAGTTGATGCAGATAGAACCACGGTTGTACTTGCCCAAGGACCAGATCCACCGCAAATAACCCAGACTCTCGCAGATTGTACCCCTACCCAGTTGGACAGAGAACCAGCTACACCCCTTCTAACCCCAACCCCTGTAGATAGTAACCCAGTTCTAGTTGACACAGCACCGTCTCCACCACAGAGCACCCAAACACGAGCAGTTAGTAAGGGAACTGCAATGCCCAAAGCACGAGGACCACCACTCCGAATCCCAACTCAACGCTTAAATCTTGACGGTAGTGAGGGAACCCAAAAGTCCTATCTTGATGTAGTGTTCGAGTTACTGGCCACTACTGCTGGCACAAGATCTTCGAACTCGCTGCCTGAATCAGTTCGTCTTCTTGAGTCTCAACTTCAAGTTGAAAGACATCGATCAGATGTGCTGCGATAGGAAGCTGAAGGACTGAGGAAGTCCCTGCAGAATTCAGATGCATATTTTCTGGTGCAACAGCAAGCGCTGGAGGATTTAAGAGCCAAACAAGAGAAAGTTAATAAGCTTGCTAAGCATCTTGCTAGCATTATGGGTACCCAGGATATTGTTTCTTGAGATCTTCTGAAGTGATTTCAGTTCTGGATTTGTTTTGCTGCGGCATTTATTTGCGCTGGTCGCCAACTTTGACAACCAGTGTATATGATATGCTGCTTTGTTCCCTATATTTGCACTGGTGGCGAACTTTGATGCCTAGTGGATGTAATATGTGTAATAGCCGTGATAGCCTAGCGTTAGTTACTTGCGTATTTATTTCCTTGTTGTCTTGTTTATTTGTTTGCTTGTAGTCATTGCAGTTCTTTTTCCGCGGTTAGCTAGTGGCTGCAATAACCTATTTTTTTAAAACTAGGCCACAATAACCATGGGCTAATATTTACTGTAGTGACACTGGACCTCCTACTGGCCGTAGAAACAGTGGGCCTTCTATGGGCCGTAGAAACAATGGGCCTTCTACAGGCCGTAGAAACAATGGGCCTTTTGCGGGCCGTATTATCAATGGGCCTTATATGGGCCGTATAATCGATTGGCCAAACATGGGCCAAACAAACAGCATTATGGCCGTAAACGGGCTAGAGTTGGAATCGTCCGTTCATGGGCCGACCATAACGGACCATCGTTAATAGGCCGTATTTGATGACGCTATGAAATCGGCCCAACGTATTAACGGACCACAAACGGGCCGACTGTAACCACGGGCTGAATTTGGCCCACAAGAAGAAAATGACTGTAACGGGCCGTAAGTAAACGAATGCTGGAAATGAGCCCAAGAATAAATGGGCTCTAAGAAGGCCGAAAGATAACATGGGCTGGAAACAGCCCAACGGAATAACTGGCCGTTAATGGGTATAAAGTGATACACTGTTCATTACGGGCCAGTTTCACCACGGGCCGTTAATGGGTGTAAATTGATACACTGTTCATTACGGGCCAGTTTCACCACGGGCCGTTAGTAGGCCAAGAGTTACATAGGGCCTCATATGGGCCGAAAGACGTCATGGGCCATACATGGGCCAGAAGTGAAAACGGGCTGGAATCATATTGGATGGCCCAGATGACGCTACTAGGCCTAATTCGGATAGGGCGTAATGGGCCTTGGGTTAGCGGGCTGTAAATGGGCTATATTCGAACAGGCCGTTAACATGCTTTCTATGGGCCGGCCCGCCAGCTTTTGACCAAGTCAAACGGGCCGGCCTTTTTACATGAATGGGCCTCTATTGGGTCGTGCCACGTGTCGACGTATCATAGGCGCCTATCTAACCCACTAATGAGCTGACATGTGTTTCGTCCGGCCAATAAGAATTTTACACGTGGAAATTTCCCATTGGTCGGGGCTGTTAACGCGTTATCGGATCCAAAACCCGACCCGATAGCTTAACGGCGTTCCGTTACGGTGGATGCCACGTGTCGGTCACCCTTGACGAAAGCACTTCTGTGACGCGCGATTTATCGTCATGGAAGTGGACACTTCCGTGATGATAATTTTGGTAATGTCATGGAACACTTCTACGATAGCACAAGTATGACTATCTTGATTTTGTCATAAATTTTTCATGGATGTACATGCATGACAAAAAAGCGACCTACTGTGACAAACACGTATCATCATGGAAGTGTATTTTTTTCTTAGTGTAAAGGCCTTCCCATACAGGCAAATGTGGTTGCACTTGGAAAAACTCGATTCAGTGGCACCATGACGCGATCAACGTTATGTTCAAGTTGAATTAACATCAGCTTTAACTTGAAATAAAATAACTTGAGTCACAATACGCCTTGAACATGCAACCATCAGACATGCATCACATAACACTTAGAGTAAACGGATCAACATCATCAAGTTTTCTACTGGCACTAGTCATCAGCAAACCTTACTGATTTTACTTCACTGGTTCTTAACACTCATCATTTTTAGTCATGACAATAAGCCATAAAAATCAATCTCTTGCATATGAAAATAATACCAATGCTAGTCATGTCATAACCATATCATAATCAGACAATCAAAACTACCTCTACTAACTCATCCTAGCCTAGATATTCAAACACTACTTTAAACTAAACACTTGAACTATAGCAAAGTAACTAGCATAAGCAATATTCATTTCAATAATTAAATGCATGAAGTAACACATATTCAAGTTGGAAAATCATAAATATTGAAATGACACCATGCAAATGTTGGTGTGGCTTGCCTTAGGTCAGAGGAGGTTCACAGTCCTCCTGGTTATCTTCAAGACAAGCTTCTCCCTCTGAAAAGATTTAAAAATAGAAAAAGAAAATATCAAGAATCATTCTGGAAATCACCAGAAACTCTAGACAGTAGAGAAAAAAATCTCCATTTTGGTGTCCTGGTAGAACTTTTCAAAACAAACACAATGCAAAAAGAATCAATTCATTTGGACTTATGGTTTAAAAGTTATGGCTGGTCGAAGTTTCTGGTCAAGATTTGAATTAAATTCAAATAAAAAGATAATCCAGGGGGGTGACGTTGTCGGTGTCAAAACCGGCCGATCTCGGGTAGGGGGTCCCGAACTGTGCGTCTGAGGATCGAAGGTAACCGAAGACAAAGGGGACACGATGTTTACCCAGGTTCGGGCCCTCTTAATGGAGGTAAAACCCTAGTTCCTGGTTGATTGACTTTGATGAATATAGGGGTTACAAGAGTTGGTCTACCTCGAGATCGTAATGGCTAACTCTAGATGTCTAGACTATATGAATTCTGGTCCCCTCTACAGACTAAACCCTCCGGTCTATATAGACACCGGAGGGGCCTAGGGTTATAGAGAGTCAGTTTACAAAAGAAGGAAACTATACATCCGGATGCCAATCTTGCCATCCACCAAAAGGAGAGTCCTATCTGGACACGGGGGAGGGTCTTCTTCCTTGTATCTTCACAACCCATTAGTCCGGCCCATAACACACAGCCCAGACACCCGAGGACCCCTTAATCCAGGACTCCCTCATTAGCCCCCAAACTTGCCTTTAATGACGATGTAGTATCCGGCTTATATCTTCAGCTTTGCAAGGCGGGTTCTTCATTCATACTTCGGATTGATGACAGTCTGGCTATAACCTCGATGTGCTGCCTTTATGATTCCTTCCTCTGGTTGCTTAGATTTCCGCACGCCGAACGAATACGAACGGTTCGTGATTTTTTTCAACTAAGACCCTCACCACGCATAGATGGCATCTATATAAGGAGACTTAGATCCCCAAATTCCATCTCACATCATGCAAAACAAAACCTTCAGCTGAGTCGACTCCAGACACGGGGCTATCTTCCCCTCGTAGATCTAGTCTCCGTTCGAGCGGGATTGGCCTCAATCAGCAATGATGTGAGGGCTAAGAATTTCCCCAACCCCAACAAGGAGGAGAGTGTATGCTTTGTCCCATTCCTATTGCAGGGCCTAGAATTTGCAAGCCATCCCTTCCTCAGGGGCTTACTGAAATTTTACGGCATCCAACTGCACAACCTTACCCCAGGTTCAATTCTGCACATCTTAGGCTTCGTTGCCCTCTGCAAACTATTCTTAGGAATTGAGGCCCATTTTGAACTATGGAGGAAGTTCTTTTGCCTCGTCCCCCACCATTGAGGAGGTGCCATATTTGAAGTGGGCGGCGCCAATGTATGGCACATAGCCGGATCCGGATAGCCCATTGGAACTCCCAAAGAGGTATACCCATAGTGGTCTTTGGAATGGTTCTACATGGACTACATCCCACCGTCGGACCCAGTTCGGCGTGGCTTTCCTGAATTTTCCAGTGCTCCTTTATATAAGCTCCTTAACTAGCATCCCAGAAGTCCCAAGGAAGAAGATAGTGTGGAGATAAAGAGGTTGGTTAGCAAGGTCAGGCTGCTGGCCCACACCGAGCTCTCGATAGTCGAGGTCATGGCTATTGCAATAAAGAGGTGTGTTCAGCCTCTCCAATCCAGAGTAACCCCCTTATGGTGTTACAACGGAGAAGATGACGCGTCCCATTACAGAGAGAAGGGTCCAGATACCCCAGCCGAACTGGCCACAATCTTGGCCGATTTGTATAAGGGTGAGAAAGAAGATTTCCTACGCTTAAACTGCCGGGAAGGCTACTCCATGTACAACCCCATTGAATGGGTAAGATTTCGATCGTCTGTGTTATTTTACTGCTGTTACAGATACTAATCAAATTTTCTCTTTGTTGCCACACATAGTCATGGAGGAAGATGACCGAGGACGTCCACTACCCCGCTTCGCAGCCAGAGGATCATAACCGCGATGGAGACCCTGGCTTTTGCGAGGATCCAGACATATGCATAGAGTTTGATGATGGGGTATTTTATCAAGCGAGCCCTGACGGCTTGGAAGTGGATATCACCGCCGATTACCCCCGCCTCTATCCCTTCTTCATCGTGAGTATTCGGAGGGCTCTTGAAAGGAAACCCTTATCTGCACTTTTGCTCATTATACTGATCCAAATTTTAATAGGATCGGTGCTCAGCGGACCGTACCTCCTCTAGGGTAGCCCCCACATGGGGTAGTCGTTTCAAGTGAAGGGGGACCGGGAGTGCTGCAGAAACCTCACTGCCTTCTAAGAGGTACGTCCGTTTTAATACATGCCTGGGTACGAGTTCGGATTGTTTAAAGTCTCCTTTCTTATTGATGTCAGGAGAAACACGCAGCAGACAGTGGGAAAGCACCCTGTTAGCCGAATGTCCGCCGATCCGGTGCCGAACTCGTGAACTAGAACGGGAGCTGATGCAATGCCAGTTCTGCGGCCTAATGAGGATTCGGGTGACATATTTGTCACAAACTCCAAAGCGGAGAGCATGATGAATCACCGTCGATTGAAAGAGGGCATGCGTGCTCCGGCCTTTTTCGAGCAAGAATTTACTGCACTTAGTTTGGTGGATGCATATATCCGAGTAGCTCGAGACGGACTTGCCGGAGTGACTCAGTTGTTCTCAAAGGACAAATAGGTAAAAGTTTATGCAATTTGTATGGTCATATGTCAGTTGCCCCCGAGGCTTGAACCGGTGAAGCAAAATGATTTAAGGAACAATACTATTTGCAGTTTCTTAAAGAAAAGAACACTCCGCTAGCCCAGGAGCTGAAAACAAACCAGACGCAACTGAATGCTGTCACCGCCGAACTGGCGGAAATGCAAAAAGATCACAACGGGCGTGTCCAGGGAGAAAATCACGAGGAGGAAAAAACAAACAATCAAAGAGAATGAAACACTAAAGGGCGGCATGTTTAATATGTCTTTCCTTTTTATGCAAAAACCACCCTAGGTGCTCATGTTTAGTCCATAATTCGGAATGTCATGACTCTGTTGCCGCAGGCCTCTTAACTGGTCGACCGGAGGAAGAAGTATCCAGATTTCAAGGCGACGTGCTGAAGGAACTGTCTGTGGTACATGCTCGGGCCCAGAAAGCCATGAAGAGTATGGTGAAGGCTTTAAGGCCATCTGATACCCCTCCAGAAAGTATGGAGGGCTTGGCAAACCTGTTCAAAGGTGCCCGACGCCGGTTAGAGCTATGGAAGACATCCGCCTGCTGTGAAGGCGCACGAGAAGCCTGGGCCATGGTGAAGATACGTTTCACCAAACTGGATCCAAATCATATCGCCCGAGTGGGACCATACACTACAAAAAAAATACACTTCCGTGATGATACGTGTTTGTCACAGTAGGTTGCGTTTTTTGTCATGCATGTACATCCATGACAAATTTATGACAAAATCAAGATAGTCATACGTGTGCTGTCGTAGAAGTGTTCCATGACTTTACCAAAATTATCATCACGGAAGTGTCCACTTCCATGACGATAAATCGCGGTTCACAGAAGTGCTTTCGTCAAGGGTGACCGACACGTGGCATCCACCGTAACGGAACACAGTTAAGCTATCGGGTCCGGTTTTGGATCCGATAACCCGTTAACATCCCTGACCAATGGGGATTTTCCACGTGTAAAATCATCATTGGCTGGAGGAAACATGTGTCGGCACACCATTGGGATAGATGTCATCCACTCATTGGACACAAAGCGCCTATGATATGTCGACACGTGGCACGGCCCAACAGAGGCCCATTCTTGTGAAAAGTCTGACCCATTTGACTTGGTCAAAAGGTGGCGCCCCGGCCCACGACAAGCTGTTAACGACCTGTTCGCATATAGCCCATTTACAGCCCGCTAACCCAGGGCCCGTTTACGGCCTAACCGAATTAGGCCCAGTAGCGTCATCTCGGCCGTCCAATATAATTCCAGCCCGTTTTAACTTCTGGCCCATGTATGGCCCATGACGTCTTTCGGCCCATATGAGGCCCTTATTACTCTCGGCCCATTAACAGCGCGTGGTAAAACTGGCCCGTAATGAACAATGTATCACTTTATACCCATTAACGACCCATGGTGAAACTGGCCCGTAATGAACAGTGTATCACTTTATACCCATTAACGACCCATTATTCCATTGGGCCGTTTCCAGCCCATGTTATCTTTCGGCCTTCTCTGGGCCCATTTATTCTTGGGCTCATTTCCACATTCATTTACTTACGGACCGTTACTGTCATTTTCTGCTTGTGGGCCAAATTCAGCCCGTGGTTACAGTCGGCCCGTTTGTGGCCCGTTAATACGTTGGGTCGTTTTCATAGCATCATCAAAATATGGCCGATTAGCGACGGCCCGTTAT
Source organism: Triticum dicoccoides (assembly GCF_002162155.2). Classification (NCBI taxonomy): domain Eukaryota; kingdom Viridiplantae; phylum Streptophyta; class Magnoliopsida; order Poales; family Poaceae; genus Triticum; species Triticum dicoccoides. Next base: position 117,498,266 of record NC_041388.1, on the reverse strand, counting down.
GGTCGGCCCATAAATGGACGATTTCAACTCTATCCCATTTACGACCATAATGTGGGCTATTATTGTCCCTTGTTTGGCCAACCGATCATAAGCCCGTAGAAGGCCCATTGATGATACGGCCCATAGAAGGCCCATTGTGTCTACGACCCGTATAAGGCTCATTGTTTCTACGCCACGTAGAAGGCCCATTGTTTCTATAGCCCTTAGAAGGCCCATTGTTTCTACGACCTGTAGGAGGCCCATGTTAACTACAGCCGTTGGGCATCAAAGTTCGCCACCAATGCAAATATAGGGAACACCCTACACTATACAAAAATGGCTTGTTGTTTTCTTCAGCCGGTGGTTGCACGTTAAGAACAAATTTTGTATCGCACCAAAACAAATTACAACTTTGAAACAAAGGGAAGGTTAGCATAAAAGTTAACCGTCTAGCAGATAAATGCACCACCAGAAGTTCAGAAGCTCAGTTCATTTGACCTGACTGTTACGTTTTCATGTTGTATTGTCCGATGGAGCACCATAACCTTCGCCTTTAGTTCTCCTAGACTCTTGAACAACATAGAAAATGTCTGATAGTCTGGTTTCAGAACCATGCATATCTTGACAACATCGAACAATGTCTCTCCTTGTTTCACAAAGGGTCTCTCTTAGGGAATGGACTTGTGTCTGGAGCGTATACAACATTGTTTTGAGCTTGCATATCTTGATCATGAGGCAGTTTGGACGAGATTGCCTTAACAACCAACCCAGTATTACGCAGGAATGTGATTTTGGCACTGTTAGTGGACATGTACTGACCCACTGCAGCAAGAGCTGACATTGCGGTTATAGTTGCCTCGCCACCTTCAGAAGGTGGCGGTTCCACCATTTTTTTCATAGCTCACTGAAAAGTTGTGGTTTTACATTAGTAGTACCAGAACAGAAGATATTAAGGAGGCAGCAAAACCAAAAAAAATATCTTTGGTCTATATATAGACCTTATTCTAGTGAACCCATGTAAAATAATAGTTGTATTTTATTGCAAAGTACATAATAAAACCAGGTTCCAAACATATGACCATGTACCATCGCTAATGTATTGTCTATTTCTTCACATTGTATTGAGGGCTAAGGATAAAGAGACGAAGTTTATTATACGGTAAGCATAGTATGACATCATTCATATCACAAAACAACTGAGAACAGACAAACATGCAATTGTAACGTTGTGTGGGCAAGTCCAGCACGGAACTAGATTACAGGTCAAGATCAAAGGAACATCACTCCTCTCTTTTAAACCTTGTAAGGTGCAATGATATGTTAAGACAATTGTGTATAAAATTGAAAAGAGTTATAGACATTGGCTGCAAACCATGCAGTTCAAGGCACAGGTCAAAGTAAGTAGTAGTTAAAAGGCATGAGGATTAAGGACTTACAACAGCGGCTTTGACTGGTGTAGTCATGCCCTTCTTCTTGCTAGTGTGACAGTCTTTGAAGATTTCCACAACATTTGGTTCAGGTACTTTTTGGTCCTTGCGGGCTTTCCTCTGCATTTGGAACAAGTCAATATAGATTTGATAATATGGTACATCGAAAAGAGCGAAACTACAGCTAATTACAAGAGCCTCGCAGTGTGCAATATAGCTACGAGATCCTGTTGTCTGTTGGAATTTCACTTTCGTACGGTTGGCCTTGTTCTTTGAACAGTTCACCTACAAGAAGATAGATTTGTGTGGCACATGCGTAAATAGGACTTCAACATGTGATCTGATGACATATATATAATGTACCTGATACTCGGATTGGACCAGTGTTTAACGAGGCCTCTCCAGTCTTCATCAGATATATTTTCCACTGGAGATGTTTGGGCAAGTTCATTGTTAGCCTTGCCTTCATAGTGAGTTTTTCTCAAGTTATACCGATACTATCGCAGTGCAGACTTGAAAACATGGGTGCAAGCTTGTCTGGTTGCATAATCTTGGCTATCCAACTTGAACCTCATCTATTGAAAATTATGGGAGTCTCATTATCAGCAACCTAGAAAGTATTGGGCAGAGCAAGACGATATTACTAGTTTCCATACATAACCATACTTATAGATAACTGGTCGAGGAAGGTGTTGAACTGGGTTTCGTCTTTGTCATTCCTGTACTGAATCCATGTTGGGAGGATACGTACACGACACCTAACAACAACCGCTGCCTCTGATACTAACTTGGCTGACTCTGTAGCATCACGTGGCCTTTTTAAAATTGCCTCAAAACGGATCTCCATTCTTCTGCCTCTAGATTTAGTTAACCTATCGAGCATTATCCCTGATGTTTGTTTCCTCTTGCGCCTAGGTGCTTGTCCAACAACAAACATAGGAAGTGTGAGTGTACATCAAACTGTGAGACTACATATAAAGAAGCATGAAACTGTAACTTGACTCCAACAACTACCTTCTTGCTGTTGAAGCTCACAAAGTTCATCTGATCTTGCCAACTCGTCTTGTGTCAAGAGTGCTTTGGAACTAGTGTCAGGTGGAAAGGGAGCTTGGGAATGTGCTGCTAGCTGAGTTGACGAATGAGTAAATCGTGTAGCTGGTGGTACTGTGGAAGGTGTTGCAACCACTAGGGTTGTCTCTGCTTGTTTGGTGGCAGCTATTTGTTTCTGTTTGGCTTGTTCTGCAGCTCGTGTAGCATGGGATACCTTGTTGGTACAATTTTCCGCTGGACTTTGACCTTCTATTGCAGCATCAGTACTAGCAGAATATGCAGGATTGTTGTGCTTCCCTTTCCCTGTCGTTCTGTCTTGCTTCCTCTTTCTTTGTGCCATGTTAAGTCAAGCCGACAAGAAAAATGAATAACAATTTAGTTCTTCAGAACAAATGTACTTTGATGTAAGAACATGGTGTGATAGACAGATATTGTATGTTCTAGAAACAGGAACACTTGTCTTAGGCACAAGTATAATGTGTAAAGTAAGCAGATGCAATTCAACAAAATTAGAAGCAATACAAGCTAGACATCATACATAACATGCAACCACATATAACAATGCCAAGTTAGAGGGAGCACCTTTGATGGTGCACTAGGGGAGACGTGTTCATCACCAACAGAGCTACGTTGAGTGTCTATGCATGTGTTGTCTTGGAAATCATCTTGGGGGGATGGAGGAGTAGAATCTGTAGAGGCCCTCCATTTGGAAGGAGCACCTTCATCCGCTGCCTTGCTAACTTCCTTCCGTTTTATTGATTTTGAATTGTCAAGTAAAACGGACAAAAAAACGCAATAAAATTCACCCTTCAGAACTCATTCATGCATGATACTGACAATCACTACTTTGATGTAAGGCAAACACATGATTCCAGGATGGAATAATATGAAAAACAAGATGGCATGGCATATTCACAACTGTTTGTGTAAACTAAGCAGAAACCATTTCATCAAATAAGAAGCAATGCAAGCTAGACACCACGTGAAAGATGCAACCAATATGACTCTGCCAAGTTAAAGGTGTCCCATCATAAATGGCATTTCAACAAATTAGAAGCAGCGCATGCTATAAATCATATCAAAGATGCAACTAATATCACACTGCATATACTGAAGGTGTCTCGTCATATTGATTTATGCAGGATACAAAAAACAATAGTTTTATGTGAGGACATGCTTAATAGATAGATGTACAGTGTACTAAATACAGGAAGGCATGTCACATTAACAGGTATAATGTATAACCTAAGCAGAATAGCAGAAGCAGTTTAACCAAATAGGAAGAATTACAATGCAACATGCAACCACATATCACGCTGCCAAGTTAGAACAAGCACCTATGATGCTAGTGTAGGGGAAATGCGGTAATCAACTACAGAGCTACGTTCACTATCTTCATCTAGCCTTGCTGTTTCTTGAGAATCATGTCGGGAGGCTGACGCTGCATTCTTTAAATGAGAAGTATTCCATTTTCCTGACTGCCTCATCATAAGTTGTCGGTGGGAACGACACCTATGGGATCACAAGAATCCCTACTACGGTTGCAGGGTGCGGGGTCGTGAGAAGAGCGGATCAAACATATAGCACACGGTTTGTTTATCTAGGTTCGGGCCACGAGGATGCGTAAAACCCTACTCCTGCTTTGGTGGATTGTATATCTGTGTTCTTGAGCTAGCTATGGGGCCTGAGGAGATCCAAAAAGCCGAATCCTCCTCCTGGTCTCCTCGGGCCTCCTTTTATAGGAAAGGGGTTGCCACAGTGGCACACATGAGGTGGAAAGGGTACAGTGATGTGAGGTTATCCCTCGCATTACATGACAAGGCGCATTTAGTGCGTCTTGCCCAGGTGTCCTTGCTTTATCGGGGACGGGGGAGAGCCCTGTCTCGTCCGTCGCCGCTCCCTCTCGTGTCGACACGCGCCCTGGCCAGCGGCACCCGCGGTGCCATGTAGGCAGGCAGGCAGCTGAGGTGGCGCAGTGGTGGGTCTCCACGAAGATCCGCATGCCGCCACACAGGTGCCTGCCCAGCTGGTTGGGTCGGTAGCTGCATGCGAACAGCGGTGGAGGTTTGACTGACGTGGGCCTGATGGTGGCCCTACGGGTGTTCTTGGCAAGGGCCTTGTCGGGGCCCCGGCAAGGGTCTTGCTGTGGCGCCTGCTGTCATCCCCGGCAAGGCTCTTGCCGGGGGCCTTGCCGGGGGCCTTGTCGTCGTCCTTTGTTGGGATCCCGCCAAGGATCATCACCTTCTAAAGGGTGTATCTAATCTTGAATGCCTTCAAAAAGATCTGCATGCCACCACGGGGATGTCTCCCGAATCCTTGCCCCATGGGGGCAGTGGACTCAAGGGTGACTTACTCCGTAGGTGTGGGGCGAGCCACCAAGGCAAGTGCCTTGCCGGGTTTGCTAAAACCGCCTCCCGGCAAGGATCTTGCCGGGGGGGAGTCCGCTTCGTCCCCTTTGCTCTTTGTGGTCTTGGTCTTGGCGTCGTTCTGCTTCTCCTGAGCTTCGGCCTTACCTTGGCTCGCCTCCCTTGCCTTGCTCAGTGTGGTGGTGCCCGTGGCTCAGACTGCCCGTGCACAGTTATAGGGGTACAAAAAGTGTACCCCTCTTTTTGTACACCGACAGGAGCCCCCGGGCCTGGGCCACACGTAAGCGCAATCACATCATTGGGCTAGGCCCAAAAATGGTGCGCGGGCAGGCGGGGCAGTTTTTACCGCGGTAAGTCTCTTCGCGCGCTGCGCTTCCCATGCTTCCCGCACGTGCCGTGGCGTGGGGAGGTGTGTGTGACGTGGGAGGCATGCGTGGGGTTGCTTCCCGCGGGCATGCGTCACATCACAGTTAATGTGAAAGGAGGGGGCCCGCGTTTTTCCGCCATAAGAAGGAATAACCGTGGGCGCGCTGCTCACTTTCTCCTCTTCCCTTGTGCCTTTTCCAATCTCAGAGCCGCCGTTCCCTCTCTTCCTTCCTTCCTAAGCTTTCGCTGTCGCCCGCCGCCACTGCTTTGCCATTCCCCTTCCTCAGCCCTCTAAACTTCTTGGTCGCCATGGCTCCCAAATTTGCCAAGGGCAAGGGGGTGGCTAAGGGTGCCGGGGCGATGGAGCCGCCGGAGAGCGCACTGTCGGGGGACCGGACGAAGTCCGCCTTCTTCTTCCCCTCGACGGTTGATGTTCGAGAGCTCCGGGCCTCCTTCAAGCCCCTATGGGGAGTGAAGACGGGGGGAGAGGATTTGAGACACCCGGCGACGCGCATCATTCCTGCTGCTTGCGCTGATCCTGCCTCAAATTGGTACCCCTTCTTTGTTGATTACTTTTCTTGCGGGTTATGCCCTCCTTTCTCCGATTTCTTCTGCGATGTTATGCGCACCTTCGGCTTTCGCCTCTTGGATTTTACTCCGAATGCGGTGGCGTGCATGGCTTTCTTCGCGCATCTTTGCGAAGGCTTTGCCGGGGTGCAGCCCAACATGGCGCTCTTCCGCCATTACTTCCCCCGAATCCAGCCAGGAGGAGCCATCCCCGGTTGCGTCACCTGGATCCCAAGATCCAAGGGGGCATACCTGGACGGTGTCGTGAAGCAGAGGTGGGAGGAATGGCGTGGCCGGTGGTGCTGGATTGAAGATGAACACCCGCCGGAATTCTGCAAGGTCCGGCGAGTGCCGCCAGTCCGTGGTAGCGATTGGAGCGATGTCGATGCAGCCGATGGGAGGCTCACCGTCGCCACCACCAGGATTCTCTGGCTCACCCAGGCCGGACTCACCCTTCAGATGATCGGGGCGGACTTCATTCACCGCCGGATCGCCCCGTTGCACAACAAGGGGAGGCCACCTTGGCTCTTTACGAACCCGGCTGACATCATGCGACTCCGCCCCGGCCTCGATCACAACTTCACAGTGCTGGTGCATGCCCACTTCTGCCAGCGGCTTTTCCAGCTTGATGTGGGTTGCGATGGTGAGGTCGAGCGGACCGGCAAGGCCGCGAGGGCTGCCGCAAAGGTTGGCAAGGCCCTCAAGGGGCCATTTTTCAAGCTGCCAGCGGGGGTGGTCCCGTTGTGCAACAATTCGCGTCGGTCCGAGATCATTGCCATGATGCCGGACTGTAATGTGCACGGCCCTGTCCCGAGCTGGGAGGAGCCGAAGGACAAGGATGTGCAGTAGTTCTTCGACACCCTGATCGAGGTGTACGTCAGTGCCGACGCCGAGCGGTGGCTTATCATGGACACCACCCAGGCAGAGCCGGAGAGGGAGGCACAGCTTGCCATGGAGGCCGGCAGCGCCGGGGGCGTGGAGGACAAGGCCGCAACGGCGGCGGAGAAAGAGGAGCTCACCCGGTGGGCGGCGGCCTCCGGGGAGGTCAGCAGCGCCGACACTGGATCTCCGCTCGTCGAAGACGCGGCCGACCAGTCGTCGGGGGAGGAGGAGGACGTGGCGGCGGGCTCGACGCCAACCAGGGGAAGAGGGCGAGTCCCGCGGCGGGCTGGCTCTGGTGAGCCGGTCCGACCCGGCAGGGCTGCGCGGCCTCAATTGACCCTGGAGGGGTCTGGGCGCCACACGAGGGCCACAGCAGCCAGGAGGCTGACGAAGGCCGTTGAGAAGAAGAAGACAATAGCCCCTTCCTCATCCGGGCGCGCACAAACCCTGCCGCCTCCTTCGGCTCCTCCGGCAGGCGTCGACTCGGATGATGATGTGGAGCTCCCTTTTGATCTCGGGCCTCTCAGCCCGGAGAGGAAAAGGAAACTGGTGGAAGACGAGGAGACGGATGACGAGTAAGTTCTCCGTTCCTTACTGTCATTTCCATTTCCTCGAATTGGGTCGCTTGTCTTGATCCATTTTTGTTTCCGCAGGGAGGCAGAGACGTTGGCCCAGAGGGTGAAGAGGGCGAGGACCTCGGCGAGCAGCCAGCCCCCGGCTGGGGCTTCAAAGACACCACTGGTGGTGCTGAGCAACCCGAACAGCAGCCCCCGGTGGAGCCCCCGGCGTGAGTTCGTCACCCTCTTCGTACTCGACATGTGGTAGGTGCTCGATGCTATGATGCTGACCTTGCCGGGTTTGCAGGAGGGGAGCGGCAGCAGGAGGAGCCACAGAGGGCTACTCCTAACACACCACCCCCATCGACTACGCCGCCGCGGGGGGCGTCCCCGGCAAGCGCATCAGGCACGGAGCCCACACCCGTGGAGGAAGAGGGGAACTTGGGCACTGGTGGCTAGTGGCTCTGCCACGGCGCCAAATGCTGGCGGAGAGGGGACTTCTACTTCACAGCCTGGCACTGGTGAGTTGCCTGTCCTTTCGTCTCTGTTTTTCCCTTATTCTTTTCTTGGCTTCCATGCTCCCATTACTACCTAGATCCTCCTTCAACAGGTATGGAGGACGCGGATACCGTTGCTGGGAACATTGCTGAGGAGGCCGCCAAGGACGCTGCCGAGGTTGCCGCTGATGAGGCCACCAAGGATGCTGCCGAGGACACCGCGGCGGGGGCCGCCAAGGCGACCGGGGAGGCTTCTGCTGAGGGCGCCAACGGTAGGCCTGCCGGGGTGTCAGGACCCCGATTCCAAGTCACATCGATCTAGCCGGTAACACCTCATATCACATTGCGGCCTCACGCACGGTATCCCACGGGTGTCGCCTTACCATGGCCGGGACCGTTTGCGCCTTTTGGCTCACGTATATGATAGTGTCGCTAGCATCCATATGACAGAGAACCCGGGCCGACATGGCTAGTCGTGAACCCAAAGTGGCACAGGCCTATGGAGACAGGCATACATGAATCACATCGAGCATGTCGGTCATCAGCGAGTGATTCCGGGCTGTAGCACTGGGCTAACAGGACTCCAGGGAACCCGGGCTGTAGCAGGCTGGGCAGGACTCCGAATGTCACCGCGTGACATTTCCCCGAAGGGACGGACATAGGAACGAAGTGAAACACATGCCGGCCAGTCAAGTGTCCTGAGAAGTAGTGCTGGGCTAGCAGGACTCCGGTGAACCGGGCTGTAGTGGACTACTATGCTCGAGGAACACTAGACTACATTTCCCCATAAGAAAGGCTGCCAAGGATAAACGACTAGATTGTCGGATCCCACTCATACCAAGCATTTCAATCATACACACAATATGCCCGATATGAGTACATACAACATGGCATCACAACAAAACTCTATAACTCAAGTACTTTATTTAAAGGCTCCACAGAGCCATACATAACATGTTCATACAAGTAGGGGTCACACGACCCAACACTCAAGTCATACAATCATACAAGCACAAGCGGAAGTAAATAGTCTAGGTACAGACACTAGAAAACAAGAAGGCTTTTGTAGCCTGTCTATCTACATAGGGCCCTCCATGGCCAGGATCACCACCTGGGTGGCTAGTCACTCGTCGACATCAAGGTCTACGTAGAACCCATCGGAGGGGGCGGTGTTATCGTCTGAAAACAGTAATTAAGCAAACATGAGTACAAAGGTACTCAGCAAGTCTTACAACAGAACCTACTATACATACTCATTCTCAAGAAGGTGGTGGGGTTATTGCAGCAAGCCAGCTTTGACTCTTGGCTAGGCTATCCTACGGAACTCCGCTAGTAAAATTGTTTTCTCCCACGAGTCCACTACTCACCAACACAATACTCCACCGGGTATCCTCCCTCGTCATCCTATGAGAGTGCCATCCTCGGTACTCACACTTATCTTGAGTCTTTTAGTAGTAACCATTAACTTGTCTATGAACTGTATAGGCAACCAAGTAGTCCTTTACCGCGGATGCGGCTATTCGAATAGTTTTATACCCTGCAGGGGTGTACTTCTTCATACATGCTTTCACCACATACCGCCGTTTACACGACATGTACTCGGCAACCTTCAAGCGGAAGCCCAACGAGGGTGTCGGCCACGGCCTACCCAAACACTCAAGTCTCTAGTCCAGGTGTATCGCCTATCCAGGTTCCATCCGCAGGGTGTCCGGCCGAGGTTTCCACATACGGCCCCGAACGTTGTGAACAGGGTTCCCGAGACACCAAACGGGCGACTCGGTACACCGTGCCACGATGTATCTACCGCAACATAGCCCACCCCCAGGATCAGCGCTACGCACGGCCGCCAACACATAACCTACAAACACCAGAAACTATTTGCAACTCCTGGACAGAGTACTAGGGTGAATAAGAAGACGAGAGGGTCCATTGGTTTCGGGCCCAATGTATGGTAGTAACTGCATCTTAAATCACACATACATATCTCGGTTCTTATGGACGGCCTCAATGAAACAACTCACCATGTACTCCTACATGGCCTCTCATCGATACCTTTACCAAATCATGTTCATCACATCCCTCACATTACCGATATAACCATTTCACTCTAGCCCATCACCCAGATGGACCAGACCTGACACAACTCTGAGCATAGCAGGCATAGCAAGGTAGGAATCACATACATGGCTCAATCAACTCCTACACATGCTAGTCGGTTTTATCTAGGTACTGTGGCAATGACAGGTCATGCAGAGGATAAGGGTTCAACTACCATTGCACACAGCAGTTTGAATCACGTTGTCTTAATGCAGTAAACAAGAGCAGAAGCAAGAACATGGGTTTGTATCGGAATGATCAATGGTTGCTTGTCTGTTGTAGTGGTAGTAGGGTACTACCCTTCAGACGGATACTCGGGGTTATCCTCAGAGGCAGAACCTACCACGAAGGATACACCGAACATAATCAACACATGACAATATGCAACAGTATGATGCATGCTATGACATGGCAAAATGAATGTGTCTTGGCCTAATGCAAGCTAAAATAGGATGGAACGAACTCATTTGAATCAAAGATTCAAATGTTAGCTCATTTAACATGGCCTTATTAGTGCATTATCTTATTCTTCTTAAACAGCAAGGTTAACTTGTTTTGTCATGCATGAAACCATTACAGATGGATAGATTGAATTTTTCTGATCATTTTTCATATATAAATATTTGCATTTGGAGCTATGGTTGATTTTCTATGATTTTTAGAAGTTTTGGCTATTTTCTGGAATTTCCTATTAAAGGAATAAATCCAGTAATTGTATTAATGCCTCAGCATGTCATAGGTGTGACGTCAGCGGTCAACTGGGTCGGCCAGGTCAAACCTGAGTACCTGACTATAGCTGCAAGCTCTAGATCATTTGTGGGATAGTTTTCCTCATGTGGGTGTAATTGCCGTGAAGCATAGGCAATTACCTGATGACCCTACATGAGTATGCAACCTAGTCCTTGTCGCGAGGCGTCGCAATAGATAATGAAGTCCTTGGAGAAATCTGGTGGTACCAGTACGGGAGCAGATGTCAGGCGTCTTTTCAGTTCCTGAAAACTGAAATCGCACTGTGGAGTCCACTCAAACCTTTTATCTTTCTTGAGGAGTTCAGTTAGAGGTTTAGCAACCTTTGAGAAATTCTCGATGAAGCGGCGGCAATAGCTCGCTAAGCTAAGGAAACTCCGAACTTGCTTGACCATTTCAGGTGGAGTCCAATCAAGGACGGCTTGAACTCGCTCGGGATTGACAGCAATACCCTTACCAGAGATTACATGGCCTAGATAGGTCACTTATGGCAACCAAAATTCACACTTGGAGAATTTGGCATAAAGACGATGCTCTCAAAGTTTCATTAATACCAGACTTAGATGTTCGGCATGTTCCTCTTCATTCTTGGAGTAGATGAGTATGTCATCGAGGTATACTACGATGAATTTATCCAAGTACTCCATGAAGACCGAGTTCATTAACCGAGAGAAGGTAACTGGGGCATTGGTTAAACCGAAGGACATAACGGTGTACTCGTATTGGCCATAACGAGTAACAAAGGCCGTTTTGGGAATGTCCCCATTTTTGATTTTGATCTGATGGTAGCCTAACCTCAAATCCATCTTGGAAAAGACTGAGGATCCAGCGAGCTGATCATACGGATCGTTGATCCTGGGAAGCAGATACTTGTTCTTGATGGTGACCAGGTTGACAGGTCGGTAATCTACAACCATTCGATCCGTTCCATCCTTCTTCTTGACGAAGAGGACGGGGCAAGCCCAAGGAGAGGAACTAGGACGGATGAAACCCTTTTTCAAGGACTCATCGAGTTGATTCTTAAGCTCGGCTAGTTCTAAGGGTGCCATCTTGTAGGGTCTCCTAGAAATTGGAACGGTTCCTGGGACAAGGTCTATCACGAACTCGACATCCCTGTCAGGTGGAACACCTGGCAGTTCTTCGGGAAAGACATCCGGGAAGTCCCGGACTACCAGAACATCCTCAAAGTCTGGAAGGGCTTGGCATTTAGGGAGTAAAGCTGGCGCTTGGCCACTCGAGTTAAGACATTGACTGTCTTGCCCGATGGATGAGTAAGTTGAACGGTTCTAGTGGCACAATCAATCTTAGCATAATGAGCTGACATCTAGTCCATACCCAAGATGATGTTTATGTCCGAGGACTTGAGAGCTATTAAGGATGCAAGGAAGACAAGTCTATCAACAAGAATTTCGTTCCCATGGCTTACTCTAGAAGTTTGCCATTTGGAACCCGGAGTTTGAATTACCATGGAAGTGGGCATGTCACAGAATGTTGTGTTATGCAATCGAGCATAGTTCTCGGATATGAATGAATGAGATGCTCCAGTATCAAAAAGAACAGATGCCGGATGGCAGTTAACAAGGAGCGTACCAAGGACGACATTAGGATCCTCGTGAGCCTCCTCGGCTGAGACATAGTTGACATGGCCACGTGCAGTGGTGACCGGCTTGGCATAGAATGTCTTTCCCGCTGGCTTACCACGGCCAACGGACTTTCCAGTCTGATTAGGGTTGTTCTGGGACACTCTCGACTATAGTGACCCGGCTCTCCACACTTGAAGCATGTCACCACATTGGGGCGTGGAGCAGCATTAGCAGCGGGGCCACCATAGGGCTTGGGCGGTGCAAACTGCTGGTTGGGACGAGGTGCCTCAAAGGATGGCCTCGGAATGAACCTGGGTGGCAGTGCCGTGCTTGGGATCCACACCCGGCGCTTCTGAGCTCCAGAGCCGGATGAAGAGCCAAAATCACGTGAGTGTTTGCGTGAAGCGTCATAGTCAGACTGGCCTGTCTCAGCGCTGATGGCTTTATTGACCTACTTCTGAAAGGATGTGCAGTCGTGCAGACGAAGGTCGCTACGAAGCTCAGGGCTAAGGCCCTTGCGGAACCTTGCCTGCTTCTTAGCATCGGTAGATACTTCTTCAGGAGCATAACGTGCCAGATTCCCAAATTCACGGCTATATGCATCCACAGTCAGTCTTCCTTGGGTGAAATTGCAGAACTCCTCCCTCTTACGATCTATGAGTCCTTCCGGAATGTGATGCTCACGGAAAGCCTCACTGAATTCAGCCCAAGTAGTGATTTGGCCAACCGGACGCATAGCTTCAAAATTTTCCCACCAGAGGCTAGCATGGCCTTCGAGATGGTAGGCAGCGTAAGTAACTTTATCAGCTTCGGCTACGTTGGCAGAATGTAGCTTGTGGGTGATGCTGCGAAGCCAGTCATCCGCGTCGAGGGGCTCGGCGGAATGGTTAAACTTTGGTGGGTACAACTTGATAAAGTCATTGATTGACACCAAGTCATTTCGCGGATGGCGTGCAGTGTTCTGCTCAATCCGCTCCAGCAGGCGGTTAGTCTCATGCTTGTTTCTTTCCGCCTCCAGCATCACTTCGGCCAAGGAAGGTGGGTGAGGCAGATTTTCACCCCTAGCTGCACTGGCTTCCCCCTGCTCCGGGGCAGCAGGGTTGCTGCGGGTGTTGACCATCCTAGGAGAAATCAAGACAACGGTTTAGATAAGGATGGCACAACTTAGCAAGGAAGTGCAGAATGTAATGGATAACATGGAATGCTAAGACGTTCATTGCACGACATGGTAATATAGAAACTGCCATATATATACCATTGGTCATACACACCGTACATAGTTTAGTACAAGCCCAGGCTAGAGTACAACTACGGTGAAAGACATTACATCTCATCGGAGGCATTCCAAGCTCCTATACATTATTTGTCCAGACCTCCGGAATCGATTACACACAAAGTCATATTCCACAAGTCACGCAGGACAGTGAAGATACAACTATTACAATACTAGTGGTACTACTACTAACTCAGACGGCTTAGTAGTCCTCATAGAAGTCACCTCCATAGCCTGGAAGTTCAACGTGATCATCCGAGAACAGACGGTCCTGGGGAGCTTGTGGACCAAAGGGGCTAGGGTGAGGTCTTGGACCAACAAACGATGGCCTGCAGGGACCACGGGGTGGGGTGATGCCTCCCACATCATGCCAATCCACCATGTCTGGTAGAGAAGACCTCACAGGATACAGATCCCTTGTATCCATACATCCAGCTTGCACCGCAGGTGCAAACCAAGTAAATGTGGCCCAATGATCAGCACGGGTATTGAAAAGCTCCAGCCTCAAGGCCCGATTCTCTCGGTCCTTATCTTAGAGCATCTCGGCAGTGGTACGAGTTAATGAGTCCTCCTGAGTGGAGTCAGCATAGATAGCCTGAAGATACCCTTGCACTCCCAGAAGTGAAGCTGGCATGTAACGGAAATCGGTGTTCCGAAGCAGGCCAGTACGGACTCGCATGATGCTCATCATGGAATAGGCAGCATCCTACACAGCCATCTCAACAGTAACCCCGAGTCCATAGGAACAGTGGAGGGGCTCGGTAGATCCAGGATAAGAAGGAAATATCCTGACGGTGCAGAAATATTGGCTTTGATTAAAGTCTCGAAACTGCTCTTCGACAGTGTATTCGGGATACCAACGGTAACCCGTCTCGATCATTACCCGAACTAACATAGCAGTATGACCGGGCACATCGAGGCACCGGGTCAGGCGAACCACTTGGTTTTGAGCACGAGTGGCCATCTGAAAGCACAATCACAATGCAAAGACATTATAATTTCTAGGGAAAATTGGACAGCATAACGGCTGTAAATGCTCAGAAAAAGATTTGAGACATTCACAACAGTTTGCAATACCACTCAACAACATCATATCAAGGTTCTGATTCAACTGGCAACATACTAAAAATAGTAGGAACTGTACTGAGGCTTGTAACAACAATCCTATAAGCTACTACAGATTAGTAACAGGTAACCTGATAGAAGAAGAGAGCCTAGTCCTTAACCCATGTTGAATGAGAAGAGAATGACTCAGATCAGAGGGCATAAGGTAAAGGAGTAAAAGAGCCTTAAGTTCCCTCCCACAATCAATTCCCCTACATATAACTAAAGCATTTCTAGACTCGACATAGACCAGTTTGGCCCAACGAACCTACAGGCAGTCCGACTCTGATGCCAACGCTGTCAGGACCCCGATTCCAAGTCACATCGATCTAGCCGGTAACACCTCATATCACATTGCGGCCTCACGCACGGTATCCCACGGGTGTCGCCTTACCATGGCCGGGACCGTTTGTGCCTTTTGGCTCACGTATATGATAGTGTCGCTAGCATCCATATGTCAGAGAACCCGGGCCAACATGGCTAGTCGTGAACCCAAAGCGGCACAGGCCTATGGAGACAGGCATACATGAATCAAATCGAGCATGTCGGTCATTAGCGAGTCATTCCGGGCTGTAGCACTGAGCTAACAGGACTCCGGGGAACCCGGGTTGTAGTAGGCTAGGCAGGACTCCGGATGTCACCGCGTGACATTTCCCCGAAGGGACGGACATCGGAACGAAGTGAAACACATACCGGCCAGTCAAGTGTCCTGAGCAGTAGTGTTAGGCTAGCATGACTCTGGTGAACCGGGCTGTAGCGGACTACTATGGCTCGAGGAACACTAGACTACATTTCCCCATAAGAAAGGCTGCCAAGGATAAACAACTAGATTGTCGGATCCCACTCATACCAAGCATTTCAATCATACACACAATATGCCCGATATGAGTACATACAACATGGCATCACAACAAAACTCTAAAACTCAAGTACTTTATTTAAAGGCTCTAGAGAGCCATACATAACATGTTCAATCAAGTAGGGGTCACACGACCCAACACTCAAGTCATACAATCATACAAGCACAAGCGGAAGTAAATAGTCTGGGTACAGACACTAGAAAGCAAGAAGGCTTTCGTAGCCTGTCTATCTACATAGGCCCCTCCATGGCCAGGATCACCAACTGGGTGGCTAGTCACTCGTCGACATCAAGGTCTACGTAGAACACATCGGAGGGGGCAGTGTTGTCGTCTGAAAACACTAATTAAGCAAACATGAGTACAAAGGTACTCAGCAAGTCTTACAACAGAACCTACTATACATGCTCATTCTCAAGAAGGTGGTGGGGTTATTGCAGCAAGCCAGCTTTGACTCTTGGCTAGGCTATCCTATGGAACTCCACTAGTAAAATAGTTTTCGCACATGAGTCCACTACTCACCAACACAATACTCCACCGGGGATCCTCCCTCGTCATCCTACAAGAGGGCCATCCTCGGTACTCACACTTATATTAAGTCTTTTAGTAGTAACCATTAACTTGTCTATGAACTGTATAGGCAACCAAGTAGTCCTTTACCACGGACGCGGCTATTCGAATAGTTTTATACCCTGCAGGGGTGTACTTCGTCATACACGCTTTCACCACTTACCGCCGTTTACCGACATGTACTCGGCAACCTTCAAGCGGAAGCCCAACGAGGGTGTCGACCACGGCCTACCCAAACACTCAAGTCTCTAGTCCAGGTGTATCGCCTATCCAAGTTCCATCCGTAGGGAGTCCGGCCAAGGTTTCCACATACGGCCCCGAACGATGTGAACAAGGTTCCCGAGACACCAAACGGGCGACTCGGTACACCGTGCCACGGTGTATCTACCGCAACATAGCCCACCCCTAGGATCAGCGCTACGCACGGCTGCCAACACATAACCTACAAACACCAGAAACTATTTGCAACTCCTGGACAGAGTACTAGGGTGAATAAGAAGCTGAGAGGGTCCATTGGTTTCGGGCCCAATGTATGGTAGTAACTGCATCTTAAATCACACATACAGATCTCAGTTCTTATGGACGGCCTCAATGAAACAACTCACCATGTACTCCTACATGACCTTTCATCGATACCTTTACCAAATCATGTTCATCACATCCCTCACATTACCGATATATCCATTCCACTCTAGCCCATCACCCAGATGGACCAGACCTGACACAACTCTAAGCATAGCAGGCATATCAAGGTAGGAATCACATACATGGCTCAATCAACTCCTACACATGCTAGTGGGTTTCATCTAGTTACTGTGGCAATGACAAGTCATGCAGACGATAAGGGTTCAACTACCGTAGCACACAGCAGTTTGAATCGTGTTGTCTTAATGCAGTAAACAAGAGCATAAGCAAGAACATGGGTTTGTATCGGAATGATCAATGGTTGCTTGCCTGTTGTAGTGGTAGTAGGGTACTGCCCTTCAGACGGATACTCGGGGTTATCCTCGGAGGCAGAAGCTACCACGAAAGATACACCGAACATAATCAACACATGACAATATGCAATAGTATGATGCATGCTATGACATGGCAAAATGAATGTGTCAATTGGGTCGGCCAGGTCAAACCTGAATGGTGGACCCTGTCTGTCAATGACTCAGCTAATTGACGGAATTAAATTAACACTAATTAGTTGTCAGTGGGGCCTGGGCCCACATGTCAGTGACTAAACTAATTAAAATTAGTTAAAACTAATCCTAAACTAATTAGCAGACCGGCCCCACCTGTCATAGACTCAGGGGGGTCAACCTGGGCCCACACAGGGGTCAAACTCGTCGGCGTCTAGCCGCCGGCAAGGCCAGACGCGGCGGATCAGTGTGGGATTTGCACTTCGGCAACCAAATGGGCGGCGGAGACTATCTACGTGATGCGGGGAGGAAGCCGCGTCGAGTGGTGGCAGTGGCTGGAGCTGGGGTGGCCGGAAACGTCGCCGGCGACGAGTTTGGCAACGGCCGGAGCTCGGGTGAGGTCGAGCTAGTCTCTAGGGGGCACGGCGAGGGGCGTGCGGGGGTGCTACGGGCTCCTGCGAGTGCGTGGAAGACGAAGGCGTGCTCGGTGGCATCCCAACGTGGCTATGGCCACGACGGCGATGTGCGGTGGCGGCGGTGAGCTTCGGCTTCGATGGCAGAGGTGGTTAGAGGACGCGGACGAGCGCGGGGAGAGGGGGAAACGGTGGCGGAGCTCACAGCGGTTGCAGGGGAGCGAACAGTGAGCTCGGGGAAGGGCTGGAGCGAGCGGAGCGGCGAAGGGGATCTTCGGTGGCTGGAGTTGAGGACGAGCTCGGTGCAGCGTCTCCGGGGCGAGCGAGCGCTCGGGGCTCGGCCTACTTGATGTAGTCAACGACGGCGGAGCTTCCTGGCATGACGGGGCAACGAATGGATGGCGGTGGCTGCGGTGAAGCTTGTCAGTGGCGACGGCTACGCTCGGCAGGAAGATGGGGAGAGAGCCAGAGAGGGGGAGAGGCCACGGGGAGAGTGGGAAGAAAGTGAGGGAGACGTGGGGGTCGGCGTGGCACTCGTGGACGCCTTTAGGGCGTCGGCGGAAGCAGGAGGTGGCCGGCGCCACAAGCTCCTCGTCCTCCTGGCGAGAGGAGGGGGACGACTGGCATGAGCCAGTGGACTGGGCTGAGCCGGGTGGGCTGGTGGGCTGCGCCAGGTAAGTCCCTGTTCTTTCTCTCCTTTTCTGTTTATTTATTTATTTATTATTTCTGTAACTTTAGGGCTTTATTAAAAATGCCAGGGCATTACCAAAAATCATAAAATTAATCATGGCCACTGCTTAGAATATACCCAACAGCAAACATTTGTCAGGACCCCGACTCGATGTCACATCGATCTAGCTGGTAACACCTCATATCACTTTGCGGCCTCACGCACGGTATCCCCACGGGTGTCGTCTTACCTTTTCCCGGGACCATTTGCGCCTTTTGGCTCACGTATATGATAGTGTCGCTAGCATCCATATGATAAAGAGCCCGGGCTGACATGACTAGTCGTAAACCCAAAGTGGCACAGACTTACAGGGACAGGCATTCATGACCCAGCTTCGAACGTGTCGGTCATCAGCAAGTGGGTCCGGGCTGTAGCACTGGGCTAACAGGACTCCGGTAAACCGGGCTGTAGCGGGCTAACAGGACTCCGGTACTCAAAGCGTGACATTTCCCTGAAGGGACAGACACAGGAACGAAGAAGGACACATGCCGGCCAGCCTAAGTGTTCCAGAGCAGTAGCAAGCTACCATGGCTCAGCGGTAACACTAGGAGACATTTCCCGGTAAGAGAGGCTACTAAAGATAAACAACTAGATAGTCAGATCCCACACATACCAAGCATTTCAATCATACACACAATATGCTCGATATGTGCAAATACAACGAAGCATCACAACATGACTCTATGACACAAGTACTTTATTTAAGGCTCAGTGAGCCATACATAACATACACAAAGGTACGGGTCTCACGACCCCACATACAAGTCATACAGTCATACAAACCAGCAGCGGAAGTAGCTTGTCTGAGTACAGACAACTAGTAAAATAAAAGAGGCTTGGAAAGCCTAGCTATACTACGTGGTCCTTCACAAGCTCAGGGTCACCACCTGGGTCTTTAGCCTACTCGTTGATGTCAACGTCTACATAGAACCCATCAGAAGGGGTTGCAGCGTCTTCTGTAAAAATAGTAGATTATAGCAACATGAGTACAAAGGTACTCAGCAAGACTTACATCAGATCCTACATACATGCATAGTATCAAGAAGGGTTGGTGGAGTTATTGCAGCAAGCCAGCTCTGACTCTTGGCTAGGCTATCCTACGATACTCCAACTGAAATGGTTTTGCGCACACGAGTCCACTACTCACCAATTCAATACACTACCGAGGATCCACCTCCGTCTTCCTACGGAAGAGCCATCCTCGGCACTCACACTTATCTTGAGGCTTTTAGTAGTTTCCATTTACTTGTCTATGAACTGTATAGGCAACCAAGTAGTCCTTTACCGCGGACGCGGCTATTCGAATAGATCATGTTAACCCTGCAGGGGGTACTTCTTCATACACGCTCTCACCACTTACCGTCGTTTACACGACATGTACTCGGCAACCTTCAAGCGGAAGCCCAACGTGGGTGTCGGCCACGACCTACCTAATCACCTAAGCCTCCAGTCCAGGTTTATCGCCTATTCAGGTTCCATCCGCAGGGAGTCCGGCCGAGGTTTCCCATACAGCCCCGAACGATGTGAACAGGGTTCCCGAGATACCTAACGGGTATTCGGTACACCCGGCCACGTACCTACCGCATCACAGCCCACCCCTACGGTCAGCGCTGTCCACGGCCTCCAGTAGGCTACAAACACCAGAAACTACTTGCAACTCCTGGACGGAGAACTAGGGTGAATAAGAAGCCGAGAGGGTCCATTGGTTTCGGGCCCAATGCATGGTAGTAGCTGAATCTTAAATCACACATACAGATCTCAGTGCTTAAGGTCGGCTTCAATGAAACAACCCACCATGTACTCCTACATGGCCTCTCATCGATACCTTTACCAAATCGTGTTCACCACACCACTCTCATTACCGACATAAACATTTCACTCTAGCCCATCACCCAGATGAACCAGACCTGACTCGACTCTAAGCATAGCAGGCATAGCAAGGTAGGAACAACACATACATATGGCTCAAGCAACTCCTACACATGCTAGTGGGTTTCATCTAGTTACTGTGGCAATGACAGGTCATGCAGAGGAAATGGGTTCAACTACCGTAGCACACAGCAGTTTGAATCGCGTTGTCTTAATGCAGTAAAAGAGAGCAGGAGCGAGAACATGGGATTGTATCGATATGATCAAATGGTTGGTTGCTTCGCTGATGGTTCGATGCACGGATACGGTTCTTCGTTAGGGTAATCACGGTACTCCTCGGGGACAGAACCTGTCGCAAAGGGCATCGATACACAAGCATCACCAAACAATGTGCAACAATATGATGCATGCATGAAACATGGCAATATGAGTGTATTGGGCTAATGCAACTAAAACCAGAAGGGTTTGAACAAATTTGAATCAAAGATTCAAATTCCAAATTTATATATGGCCTTTTTAAGTGCCTTTTCTTGTTCTGCTTAAAACATCAATTTAACTTGTTTGATCATGCATGAAAATAGTACAGATGGATAGATTGGATTTTTCTGATCATTTTTCATATATAATTTGTCCAATTTGGAGTTACAGAATAAAAGTTATGAATTTTTGAAGTTTAAATAATATTCTGGAATTTCCTGATTTAATTTAAATCCAGAAAATCAATTACTGCGTCAGCCTGACGTCAGTGTGACGTCAGCAGGTCAACGAAACTGGTCCAGGTCAAACCTGACAGTGGGTCCCGCATGTCAGGGTGATTATTTTAATTAAAACTTAATTAAAACTAATCCTGTTTAATTAACAGGGCTGGGCCCCACCTGTCATTGACTCAGGGGAGTCAACCAGGGCCCACCCGTGGTCAAAGTGGATGTCGGCTGCCGGCGTTTAGTCGCCGGCGAGCCCGACGCGGCGGCGGAAGTGGTTTTGGTCATTTCGGCCACCAGAGGGGCCGCGGAGACCACCGGAGTGGAGCTGAGGCCAACCCGCAGCTCTTGGCGGGGCCCGTTGGGGTCGGGGTGGCCGGAGTCGATGGCGGCGAGCTCGGCTGCGGCCGCCGGGGTTCGGTCGTGCACGGGAACGGTGCTGGAGCTCGAAGTCGAGCAAAGCGAGGCGCTAGGGATGCTCTACGGGGTCTTGCGAACTCGTTGGACTCGCCGGGGTGACCAAATGGTCACCGGAGCTGCGTCGACGGCGAGCTCGGCGACGGCGGAGGTTCGGCCGTGGTGGGGAGGTGGCTACGGTGAGGGAACGAGGGGAAGGAGAGGGGGAAACGGTGGCGTAGCTCACCGCGGTTGCAGTGGGCGTCGAAGCGGGCTCGGGGACGCGCTGGAGACGGCGAATTCGTCGACGATGGTGGTCGGAGCCCGAAGAGGGGAACGGCGGCGTGACGGCGATGCAGGGCTTCCGGGGAGCTGTGGAGCGGTGGGGAGGAAGAGGGAGTCGAGGCGGAGCTCCTGAGCTAGTCGGGGGAGCGAGGGGTGGTCGGAGACGGTGGCTATGGCGAACGGCGGCGACGGTGGTGTTCGGCCGGGCGAGAGAGAGAGAGCGAGGGAGAGGAGAGGAGAGCCGGGGGAGAGTGAGAGAGAGCAGGGGGAGGGCGTGGCGTCGTCCAGGGCGTCGAGCGAGGAGGGGAGGCCAGGCAAGCAGGCGAGCAGGTGGCGTGGCGCGGTGGCCGTGCGCGCGCGCCGGCCACACTCCCCTCCCTCTGTCGGGACGAAGACGACAGAGGAGGGAGGTGGGCTGGGCCGGCTGCCGGCTGGGCCGGCCAGCTGGCTGGGCCGCACAGTGGAGGAGCCCAGGTAAGCTCCTCCTGTTATATATTTTCCTTTTTTTTAATTTCTGACATTTGTTTTGATTTAAATAATATATTAAATCATTTATTTAACTTATGCCAATTTTTGCAGGAGCTATTTATATTATTCCAGAGCTCTTTTATAATTGGCATAATATTTGGGCATATATTAATATATATAATTAATATATTTCCAATGCAAATATTTATGCATTTATTCCAAATGCCCAAAATAAATGTCCATGAGCCACTAAAAATATTGGTTTGATTTTTATCTCTGTCCAATATTTTCAGAGAGCAACATGAGCATTTTCTTGGACCCTTTTGGAGAAATTTTTATTTGGGTCATTTTCCAAATGGTTCTGAGGGTTTCACAGATCCCCATTTCAAGTTTCTGATGAAAGAGTAAACATGATGCAACACTCTAATGCATGACTAGCTAGGGTGTGACAACATTTTAGTTTATGATTATTTGAGCATTTAAAATATTTTATAGCATTTAAATGCTCAAATGCAAATACCATAAGGATTAATCCAATGACCTTTGATGTCCTAGAAAAATGTGCACCATTTTTGTCAAAGGTTTTAACCCAAAACAAAAAGGGTGGGCTTTTTAGAAGGGCATTTCAAGTTCATTGAAAAAGTTTTTAGTAAACCCTAGTTGTTCCAGGGGGGTGCTGGGGGTTCTATCATCCCCATTTCAAATTTAAGAGGATTTTAAACATGATGCACACTCTAATGCTTGAACTAGCTAGGGTGTGACACGGGGAAGCCGACAAGGCCACCGCCAAGGAAGAGGCGGTTGATGATTTGCCTCCCTCCTCCTCAACCTCGGGCCCCGGCAGGTATCTGAAGGTGGGCGACGATCTTTTCGTCCACCTCCTAGGGGCATCAAGTTCCCGGACGCCCGCCGAACGGGAAGTCTTTGACAGCGAGGTGCTTGCCGCCACCGGGCTTGAGGTTGTCAGTGAGCCGGGCATTGGCGGTGACGGTTCTCCGGAAGAGCAGCTTTTCTGCGCTATGGGGGCGAACTTCCGAAAACTCCAGGCGCTCTACCGTGTCCGTCTGGGCAAGGTTAAGTCCAGGATGGCAACGGTGGACCAGGCGGAGGTGGATTTCAAGGCGCGCGTTGCTGAGACGCAGACCTGGTTCCACCAGACTCGCGAGGAGCAGAGGGCCCTTCAGGAGGAATTGGCCAAGCGCAATGTCGAGCTCACCATGAAGATGGTTGGCCCAGGAACATGCGGCGAACTTGGCTGCCATGGCCGAGGCCGTCCGGAACCAGCATCAAGCCGCACTGGATTCCCAGGAAGAGGACCTCACCGTGCGTGAGGCGAAGCTTGCCACAGCGCTCCGTGGCAAGGATGAGGAGCTCGGGGCCCTTGTCGTGCGGCGGACTCGCGAGCTGGAGCAGAGGCACAAGGAGCTACTCGATGCCCAGGCTCTGGCCCATGCCGGCAAGGTAAGTGAGTTGGAGGTGGCGCAGGATGAGCTGAAGGAGCAGGCCCTCAAGCTGTCCAACGAGAAGAGCACGCTCAACAGCGCCTTGCTGGAGGCGCAAGGAGCGGTCATCAGCAGGGCTGGGGAGCTCTCCGAAGCGCAAAACTCCGTCAGAGACCTCAAGCTGAAGCTGGAGGATCTCGAGAAGATGCGGTCAGAGAGCAGGGCTCGGGAGGAGACCTTGACCAAGAGCCTGGAGGAGGAGAAGCAGCTGCGGGCGAACGAGACCGCCTCCCACCAAGATTATGTGGCGGGCGAGAACAGATGGATCAGCCGTCTGGAGGAGGTCGCCGGCAGGGTCACCTTGCAGTTGGCCACCATGGGGATGCCACACGTGAGGTACGCCCCTGAGCGCAGCGGGATCGTCAACACCAAGTTGACCCTGTTCTTCGAGGGCGTCCTCGAAGCCTTGGCTTATCTTCACTCCAACAAGACGGCCACGCTGGCCGAGGAGGCCCGGCGACTTTGCCGGAGGGTCGTGACCAAGGTCCTCACCAAGATGGCGTACTGGAATCCCGATCTTGACTTCGTGGCCGCGATGAAGAGCTTGCCGGATGGTGCTGACCTCACGGTGCTCAAGGAGTGCATCAAGCCCATCACCGACTGCATCGACGAAATCAAGAGGGTGGAAGGCCAGCGCCGGGATTAGGCATCCCGTTCTTGTTCGCCGCTGCGGGTTCCCGACCAAGACAAATTTTATCTTTAGTTATAACCGCAACTATGATGTGATGTAATATAACTTTGAAGTACTCTTAATTTTCATGCAAGTTATTTCCCCATTCAATTCCTCTTTGTATGCGTGCCCTACGTCGATCGGGAAGGCTTGCCGGCGCGGAAGCCCCTAGAGGCGTTTTGGGGACGGATCCCCATGGCCAGCCAGGTACGCGTGCTGCCGGACGAGCCACCTTTCCATTCTGAACGCATCCGCTTGAACTATCGAGTTTGACTCGAGTCAGAATCGGGGGCGTTGCTGATCGCGGAAGGCTACTCTGCCATTCTCGACACAGCCGCTTGAGCTGTTGAGCGGACTCAAAACAGGGCAAGGGCGTTGCTGATCGTGGTAGAGCCCCCTGGCGTGCAGGTTTCTCATACAAAGCAAATATCTCCGGGGGGGGGGGGATAACCTCAAATAAGAAGGGTAGCATAAATAAGGGTTCAGTGCAACTTAGCTTTTGTTTGTGATCGCTCGAGTGTCGATCTTCAGGCCTCCTTTCTTCTTCAAGGGTCATGGAGATGAAGGAGTGCCGGGCTAACTGCAAGAGCCGATTATCACAACTGCGCCCCCTACCTGGCGTGCCAAAGATGTCGGTGGGAACGACACCTATGGGATCATAAGAATCCCTACTACGGTTGCGGGGCGCGGGTCGTGAGAAGAGCGGATCAAACAGATAGCACACGGTTCATTTATCCAGGTTCGGGCCGTGAGGATGCGTAAAACCCTACTCCTGCTTTGGTGGATTGTATATCTGTGTTCTTGAGCTAGCTATGGGGCATGAGGAGCTCCAAAAAGCCGAATCCTGCTCCTGGTCGCCTCGGGCCTCCTTTTATAGGAAAGGGGTTGCCACAGTGGCACACAGGAGGTGGAAAGGGTACAGTGATGTGAGGTTATCCCTCGCATTACATGACAAGGCGCATTTAATGCGTCTTGCCCAGGTGTCCTTGCTTTATCGGGGACGGGGGAGAGCCCTGTCTCGTCCGTCGCCGCTCCCTCTCGTGTCGACATGCGCCCTGGCCAGCGGCGCCCGCGGTGCCATGTAGGCAGGCAGGCAGCTGAGGTGGCACTGTGGTGGGTCTCCAGGAAGATACGCATGCTGCCACGCAGGAGCCTGCCCAGCTGGTTGGGTCGGCAGCTGCATGCGAACAGCGGTGGAGGTTTGACTGACGTGGGACTGATGGTGGCCCTACGGGTGTTCTTGGCAAGGGCCTTGCCGGGGCCCCGGCAAGGGTCTTGCCGTGGCGCCTGCTGTCATCCCCGGCAAGGCTCTTGCCGGGGGCCTTGTGGTCCTCCTTGGCTGGGATCCCGCCAAGGATCATCACCTTCTAAAGGGTGTATCTGATCTTGAATGCCTTCACAAAGATCTACATGCCACCACGGGGATGTCTCCCGAATCTTTGCCCCATGGGGGCAGTGGACTCAAGGGTGACTTACTCCATAGGTGTGGGGCGAGCCGCCACGGCAAGGGCCTTGCCGGGTTTGCTAAAACCGCCTCCCGACAAGGATCTTGCCGGGGGGGTCCGCTTCGTCCCCTTTGCTCTTTGTGGTCTTGGTCTTGGCGTCATTCTGCTTCTCCTGAGCTTCGGCCTTACCTTGGCTCACCTCCCTTGCCTTGCTCAGTGTGGTGGTGCCCGTGGCTCAGACTGCCCGTGCACAATTATAGGGGTACAAAAAGTGTACCCCTCTTTTTGTACACCGACATATGTGCTTGATGAGGGATACACAAGAACATTAGTTTGATGTAAGAACATGGTTAATACATAGATGTACTAGTATGTAACAAAAACAAAAAGGCATGTCATATTCAAAGGTATAATGTGTAAGCTAAGCAGATGCAATTTAACCAAATTGGAAGCAATACAAGCTAGACATCCGGTTGGAGTGGTGAGCATGATCATCTAGGACCTGAGAGCCTGGTGGGAGGCGGGCTGCTTCGCCACCATCGCGGCTTTTTAGTTGGCTGCCAGGTGATGCCTCTCTTTGCTAGGCTTGTCACGGGCTCGGCCAGTGCCCTGACTAGCTATTTGTCTTCTGGTTCTCACGGGATGGTGGTTCATGTAAAAAATATATTTCCTTATCTTAATAAAGACCGACTTCGGCCTTTTGAATACAAGCTAGACACCATATGCAACATGCAACCACATATAACACCACAAAGTTAAAGAAAGCACCTGTGATGGTGGTTCATTGCGAGCGAGATCATCAACTCCAGAGCTACTTTTACCTTCTCCATCTGCTGACACTGCACCCTTTATAATGCTGAAATGTGTCTTGCCTAAGCCCGAAGAAATCTGGAGCTGCTTCTCTCTTTTATTTCGTGCTTCCATCAACTGATTGGCAGAGTCTGAAATACCCATGCATAAAAAAACAATAGTGAGAGTATGGGTGAAGTGTGTGCAGAACTAAAGCACTGTAAAAGTAGCAGATAGCAGGTGGCTGAAAAATAAATGACAAGAGACATATGATATCTCTACAACATTGCCTGGCAAAAGAAATTAGTGTAGCGACCCGACCTTAGACGGTCAAGTCTCTTTGCTTAAGTGTCATCCCTGGATCGGTATGCTGACACACACAGTACTCGGGGATTTATAACAGAGGTAAATCACATATATAAAGTAACGTAAATACTATTACCTCAACCCAAATAGCGGAAGTAACAACAAGGTCGTGGATTCCCATCAACACCAATGACAAAGTTGAGTGTAGAAATCATAACCCTAACGTATCACTTACTCGTCGTAAGAATTCTGCCACATGAGACGTTTCAGCCACAAAGGGTCAGTACATTCAATGTATTGGCAAATTCACACCATAAGATAATGATGAATAATAATTATAACTACATGCATATTTGGCTGGTGGAAAAGCTTTATGGTTATTATGTTTTTGCGAAAAGCCAATTTTTTCCTACATCAAAGGAATATATTTTATTTAACTACAAAGTTGGTTGAAAAATTATTGAGAAGGTTCCTCCAACTCAATCCCAATTAAAAGTTAACAGCCCAACAAATTAATTAAGTAACATGATGAGATCAACACGATAATTCAAGAAGCAGATACTCAAGTTGTCCATAACCGGGGACACGGCTAATCATGATTAGTTTGTACACTCTGCAGAGGTTTGCACACTTTTCCCCACAAGACTCAATCTCCTCCGTTGGATTTCTCGCACTACATGGTGTTTGATAAAGGGATGACCGAGACACAGTCTTTCAGAAGCATTAACTCTCTACTCTGGATAGACAGTACCACCTACAACCCACTACATCTACTACTCTACCTCTTCAAGAGCTTCACACAACTTACTCAACTATGCCAGAGCCCATAATGGCTTGTGGCTGCGCACGGAAGTTTCTAGCATGAATAATCTTATGATCCCTTTGAGCCTGGGTGGCGGGCCGTAGGATGATCACACGGGTCCTCCGGGATATCCTAGGGCAACACTGGATTCTCCAGGTGACCACAAGCAATCCACCCATATGTGTATTTAAGTTGCCACCTTAAGTTGAACCATTAATTAACAAACTCACATCTGTCATGAATACACTCAAACCCAATCTATGTCTATGAGCATAGCATTAGCAAATATAAGCAACGTAGAAGTAACACCCATAGGTTTGATAATAAATAGGTGAATAGGTACTACCTCATCTACTTCCCAAAACCCACAATTTAATCAGATCCTAACCATGCAATTGTTTGAGGATTGATCTAATGCAATAAAACTAGGTAGTAAAGAGGTATGATCAAAGTGTTACTTGCCTATACTGTTGATGAAGATGATTCGCACTCAAAACTCTTGATAGTTCTACTCGTCACACTCCGGTCAATCTATCGTAAGCAAGCAATAGTAACCACACATAAGCAATCACTCAAAAGATCAGAAAGAATGAAGAAAACTATTCAGAAAACATCAAAACCAAGAAAATAACGCTTGCAATATAAAACAATTTCTAACAGTACCAAAATTATGTGTATTTGGCCTTATCAGAAATTTTAGGTCAAAATCTTTATTTTGCAAAAAGAATCAACTCAAACGGAGTTATAAAACTCAAGTTACGATCAAACGAAGTTCAAATAAAAACTGTTTGAATTCAAATTTTAAACTTTGCAAAACATGTTTAAGTTGATTTTCTGGATAGAGGGAATCATAACGAAGAAGTGGGCGTTGGTTTCGTTGGATTTGGATAAACGAGCGAAAAGTTGGAGGGGTTTGAAGATCAGGGGCTAAACTGTAAATAATACATCTAC
This sequence comes from Triticum dicoccoides, assembly GCF_002162155.2. Lineage (NCBI taxonomy): Eukaryota > Viridiplantae > Streptophyta > Magnoliopsida > Poales > Poaceae > Triticum > Triticum dicoccoides. The sequence goes on along the minus strand of NC_041388.1, from coordinate 117,469,887 downwards.
AAATAAGTCCCTGACTAAAACTAACAGAAAAAGAAAAAAAAACTAAATACCAAACGTTCGTTAGAAAATGCTAACGAACGAATCCGTTCGTTGCCGAACCCTAGCTAATGAATGCTCGCAAAAAGAATGTTTTGGAAAAAAAGAAAGACGCGATCTGGATCGTTGGATCCAGATCCATCGGACGGGAGGCGGCGGTTACCACGGCGATAGCCGGAGTCGGGGAGGACGACGGCGGCGGCTTCGGTCTCATCCGAGGCGGCGGCTACGGGGCTCGGCGGCGCCGGGCAGAGGCACCGGGAGGGGCTGCGCGTCGCGGCGAGGAGGATGGCGACGTAAGCAGCGGTCCACGGCGACTGGACGGAGCGGGGTGGAGGCGGCGGCGGCACGAAGCGAGAAGAGAGAGGGGGTCGGTGGCGCGTCGTATTTAAGGAGGGCGGGGCGGCTCCCGTGGCGTGGGTGAGGGAGCAGAGAAGGCCGGGGCGGGCACGGCCTACCATGGCGGCGCAGTGGCGTGCCCGAGCTGGACTCCCGCTCGGGAAGGAGAGGGGCGGCGCGCTGGACGGGGCCGCGGTTGCGGCCGGGCCTTGGGCCGGCCCAATCGCGGCGAGGATTTTTTTAATAAACAGAGAGAAAAAGAAAATAAAAAATAAAATATTATATTATATAGGCATATAATATATCATAATTTTCAGAAAATTATTTTCTACAACATGAACATTTTTCTAGCATCAAATAAAATAAAGAAAAATTCAAATAAATCAAACAGTGCTACTGCTCTTAATAAAATCCAATAAAATCATTTTTAAAATACCAAAATGATTTAGAATTTATTTCTCTCCAATTTTCTACTGTAGGGAATCATGTTACCCTATTTTCCATATATTTTATTTTTGAAGAAAAATAATTTGAATAACTCCAAATTGAAAATAATTTCCAAAAGGACTTTAAATTTGATCCTTTTAAACTCCCAACTCATATGGCATATGTTTTTGAAGAAGTCATTTTATCTTCTCTGATGAAAATCATTGAGTTGCTTGAAGTTTGTGAATTGGAAAATATTTCCAAATGAATTCAATTTTTTTCAAAAACCCTTTTCATTTATTTAAATGGAAGAAGTCATGTCATCTTCTCTCTAGTGTTTTGTATTTGAAAAGAATTTGAATTCACGGAGATCATAAAAGCAAAATGAAAGTTTGGGAAAGTCCTTTTATTCCCTCTCATTTAACTTTCAAAAAGTTTCGAATTTCACTCAACTTCACACAATCAATGAAACAAACAATCATAACTATATATTATTATAACATTCCAAAATTTAGAATTTTGGGATGTTACAAACCTACCACCCTTAAAATGAATGTCGTCCTCGAGATTCGGAGAGGCTAGAAATAAATAGGTTAGGTTTGGGGTCTTCTAAAAATCCATCGATCATCACAGGGGGTCTGGGGTGCTACCACCCTTAGAAGCATGGTTATGATTCCATCAAAACTCATATACTCCATCCTTATCGTTGACAAGGCCAGTATTCTGAGATCCTCGGGAAAATTCCTTCTCTGGGCTCTTCCGGTAGTGGCATAACCTTTTCCTTAATACTTCTGTCCTTTCATCCGGGTACGGTTTTGCTATGACTGGGTATTAATAACTGATGGGTCTGGCGCCAATACTTAAAAACTATCGATATCTCATGGTGGTCAACAATTTATGGTTTCTCCTGCAGGAAATGGGTCTGGGTTGAACCTCACCGTATATCCTACGGTTGGCAACAGCTGCCTTGTACAAGGGAAAATACTTATACCATTCTAAGGTTCAAACAAGGTTTTGATCGTCGTATCTCTACTATAGGTAAGTCACTCAGATTTACCATCCCACATAGCAAGGCGAATAATAAGAGTAAGTCGGTATGGTGATCAATCCATCCCGCACCCAAATCATTACCCTATATATTGTTTAGCGAATCTCACATTCTAACACTCGGTCATCCTCACAAGCCTTGCAAAATTTTCTCTTGTTGGCGAACCAAGTTCGGATGAATCCATGGATTCTGCAAGCCAAACAAACATCTATCGCTCCTTCACAACTCTCAGGTTTATGTTTACTCCTATAAAATCGTCGGTCGATAACGTCATAACTTCTTCCAGGGATATTCCTTCAGCAAGATTGTGCTTGCCTCTTGGCAGGTCCTGGGGCCTGTGGGTTATGGCCCATCTCATCACTTGAAATCCTTGAACATATCATCGGGCAACTGATCATTATTCCAACATCCAGCTTCCTAGCATACTTAAAATCCATCCAATTGTACCGTCTCTCTTCCTTCTATTGGCACCAAACTAAGACATGATTACTCAGACTCATCATGGAGTTGTAATTGCTCTATACTTCCAACACGATACCTCCTTTCTATCCAATAGTACTTCATCCCTTCATATTCTTCGGGCATCCCACATATCGAGACAAAACTCCTTCTTATTTTGTCCGAAGTCCACTTCATGGAATATCATTATCCTTTCCAGGGGTCAAATCTCCTCACAAGGTACTACCACCCTTAAAATGCACAATTCTTCCATAGACCATATTTCTCATATCCTCGAAAATGGTTAAAAATCCTTCTTCATAGAGTAACACTCATAAAGATTCAGCATATGAAATCATGACACAAGAACTTTATTGATTTCATGAATTCATTAAAATATCTCAAACTTCCATTCCATAACTCACTCCATGTCCCCCAATAAGAATGCTTCCTACTATGTTTATTACCAATGTTAAGTTCTCAACTACTTAGCTCCAGCTTCCATCTTGTCGGGACATTTACTAGCATAGTGTCCTGCTTCCTTGCAGCGTAAGCAAATACCTTCCGATAAGTGTTTAGGCTTCTTGGGGATGGTGTCCGCCCTTTGGGCTCTTGGCTTCCTCTTTCGACGTTTATCGGTGTATTTCTTCTTTCGACATTTATAGGCGTAATGACCTAAGTTCTTGCATCTGTAATAGGTGATATGACTTAGATCCTTCCTGGAATCCAATCTACTTCTCTTCCTGGACTTTTCTGTTCCAATCAGGGCTTCTATTTCCTGTGGTTCATACTCTACTTCCTCTGTCGGGAATTCTACTAGATCCCCATTCAAACAATTCTGGGAGATGTGTCCATCTTCTCCACACGAATTGCAAGACTTGGTGCAGGGTTTAACTGGGTCTTCTTCGGTTGTGTCCTCCACCTCTTCCTTCATCAAAGGTTCTTCTAAAATTTCCATAAATGCTCCTTTCATTGCTTCTTTCTTCTCCTGGATGGTTCTTTTGACCATGGGGTAAATGTGACACTGAGCAGGGTAGTGGGTAGTCCCTTCACACAAGAAACAAGTGATCTGCCTAGTTGGGCATTCTTCAGTTGGGTGACTTCCTTCACAATTTGGGCATTCATCCTTGTGTTCTTTATGGGTGTCCTATTTCTCCGTAGAGCTTGCATGCACAAAGTTTCTTCATATCCTTTCCATAAGGCTTCAATTTCTGGGACACAAACCGTGACTTTGGCAAAGTCAACTTAAATTCTTTCCAAGTGGTTACTCCTTGCCATCCATTTATGGTTTGGTACATCCTCTACCAAGTAACAACACCTCTTTCAAAGCACTTAGGAGCATGCTGGGTTATATCTTTTCCGACTATAGGGTTATACTTCACGTGATCCTCCATGTTCTAAATCCATCGGTCTGTCTCCAGTTGAGTCATCGGTCCAGAAAATATGGGTTCTTCTCCATGCATCCTCTATGGGGTCCATGGGTTTTGGGGTGGGATAAGATAGATAGAGAGGGATACACACAATGCAAACAATGATTTTGAAAAGACAGATTTTATTTTGTGGCTGTCGAAAAAACATCAAACAAATGACAGCTCACAAACTTCGCATCTAACGTAGGTATATAACAGGGGTTTGGTCTTCTAAAGGTCAATAAATCTTCAAAGTCATCAAACTCCTCAAGTCTTGTTCATGCCTCCAATGGCTTCATCCAATCATGCTTGTCTTTCTCAAGTTCTTTTGCCAGATCATCTCTTGACGTGAATTCTCTCGTGAAATCCTTTAATATTCTTGAGTTGCATTCCAATCTTCTGGGTTTCAACATCCTTGGTATGAACCATGGTACTACTGTCCTTTAGTTCCTGACGAATCTCTTGTATCATGAGGTTTTTCTCCTCCAGCTTGGCTACTTTTAGCTTCTGGGTCCTAAGTTCTTCACAAAATGCTTCCTTGTCAAATACAGCTTCCTAAAGGTTCATCTTAAACTTACTGATGTAACACTCCAGATCCTGGTGATACTCTAGCTAAGGTTAAAATTGCATCCTTTGCTGACAGATGCTCCATCAGCCTTCTACCATCCAATCCTTCCATAGTTGATATCTCCTCCATTAGGGTTTCCTTGACAAAAACTTTGAGTTTTTAACTCTCCGTGTTCTGGTATTTATCCGATACACCTTAATCTCGGGTATTGACAGCTTCAATAGTCTGACAAGTTCCATAAGGGTAACCTTCCTTGGTCATACAAAATCCGGAAAATCTTCATAGCCTCCAAATTCTCCTTGTCTTCGGAGTCTTCAACCGTTGCAGTTTCCATTATTCAGATGTCCGGTAAAATCTTCTTCATTCTAGAGTGGTCTTGGTTGTCTGATATCTTGTACTTCTTGGAGTAGTCTCAATAGTTGAATCTTCGTGGACAAAAGGGGAAAGGAGTATAGTCTCACTAAAAGGGAATTTTTGAATAAGCTCAGAAGAGAAGAGAGATAAAAGATCTTTTTGAAAAGAAAGTTGTAGAGAAAAATCTTTTCCTATGGGTTGCCAGTTTCTAGGGCCACGTCCTACAGTCGACATGTGCTCTGATACCATCATGTAGCGACCCGACCTCAGATGGTCAAGTCTCTGTGCTTAAGTGTCATCCCTGGATCGGTATGTTGACACACACAGTACTCGAGGATTTATAACAGAGGTAAATCACATGCATAAAGTAACATAAATACTATTACCTCAATCCAAATAACAGAAGTAACAATAAGGTTGTGGATTCCCATCAACACCAACGGCAAAGTTGAGTGTAGAAATTGTAACACTAAAGTATCACTTACTCGTCGTAAGAATCCTACAACATGAGATGTCGCAGCCATAAAGGGTCAGTACATTGAATGTACTGGCAAATTCACACCATAAGATAATGATGAATAATAACTATCACTACATGCATATTTGGCTGGTGGAAAAGCTCTATGGTTATAATGTTTTTGTGAAAAGCCAATTTTTCCCTACATCAAAGGAATATATTTTATTTAACTACAAAGTTGGTTGAAAAATTATTGAGAAGGTTCCTCCAAATCAATCCCAATTAAAAGTTAACAGCCCAACAAATTAATTAAGTAACGTGATGAGATCAACACGATAATTCAAGAACCAGATACTCAAGTTGTCCATAACCGGGGACACGGCTAATCATGATTAGTTTGTACACTCTGCAGAGGTTTGCACACTTTTCCCCACAAGAATCGATCTCCTCCGTTGGATTTCTCGCACTACATGGTGTTTGAGAAACAAATGACCGAGACACAGTCTTTCAGAAGCATTAACTCTCTACTCTGGATAGACAATATCACTTACAACCCACTACATCTGCTAGTCTACCTCTTCAAGAGCTTCACACAACTTACTCAACTATGCCAGAACCCATAATGGCTTGTGGCTGCACACGGAAGTTTATAGCATGAATAATCTTATGATCCCTTTGAGCCTGGGTGGCGGGCCGTAGGATGATCACACGGGTCCTCCGGGATATCCTAGGGCAACACTGGATTCTCCAGGTGACCACAAGCAATCCACCCATATGTGTATTTAAGTTGCCACCTTAAGTTGAACCATTAATTAACAAACTCACATCTGTCATGAATACACTCAAACCCAATCCATGTCTACGAGCATAGCATTAGCAAATATAAGCAACGTAGAAGTAACCCCCATAGGTTTGATAATAAACAGGTGAATAGGTACTACCTCATCTACTTCCCAAAACCCACAATTTAATCAGATCCTAACCATGCAACTGTTTGAGTATTGATCTAATGCAATAAAACTGGGTAGTAAAGAGGTGTGATCAAAGTGTTACTTGCCTGTACTGTTGATGAAGATGATTCTCACTCAAACTCTTGATAGTTCTACTCGTCACACTCCGGTCAATCTATCGGCAGCAAGCAATAGTAACCACACATAAGCAATCACTCAAAAGATCGGAAAGAATGAAGAAAACTATTTAGAATACATCAAAACCAAGCAAATAACTCTTGCAACATAAAACAATTTCAAACGGTACCAAAATTATGTGTATTTGGCCTTATCAGAAAGTTTAGGTCAAAAGCTTTATTTTGCAAAAAGAATCAACTCAAACGGAGTTATAAAACTCAATGAAGTTCAAATACAAAACTGTTTGAATTCAAATTTTAAACTTTGCAAAAACATGTTTAAGTTGATTATTTGGATAGAGGGAATCATAACGAAGAATTGGGTGTTGGTTTCGTTGGATTTGGATAAACGAGCGAAAAGTTGTTTGGGTTTGAACATCAGGGGCTAAACTATAAATAATACATCTACAAATAAGTCCCTGACTAAAACTAACAGAAAAAGAAAAGAAACTAAATACCGAACATTCGTTACATAATGCTAATGCACGAATCCGTTCGCTGCCGAACCCTAGCTAATGAACGCTCGCAAAAAGAACGTTTTGAAAAAAAACAAAGACGCGATCTGGATCGTTGGATCCAGATCCATCAGACGGGAGGCGGCGGTTACCGCAGCGATCGCCGTGGTCGAGGAGGATGACAGCGGCGGCTTCGGTCTCGGCCGGGGCGGTGGCTCCGGGGCTCGGCGGTGCTGGGCACAGGCACCGGGAGGGGCGACGCGTCCCGGCGAGGAGGATGGCGGCGTCGGCAGCGGTCCATTGCGACGGGACGGAGTGGGATGGAGGCGGCTCCGACGAGATGCGTGGCGGCGGCGGCGCAAGATGCAGCGCGAAGCGAGAAGAGAGAGGGATCGGTAGCGCGCCGTATTTAAGGAGGGCGGGGCGGCTCCGTGGCGTGGGCGATGAGGCAGAGGTGGCCGGGGCAGGCACGGCCTACCATGGCGGCGCGGCGGCGTGCCCGAGCGGGACTCCCGCTAGGGAAGGAGAGAGGCGGCACGCTGGACTGGGCCGCGGTTGCGGTCGGGCCTTGGGCCGGCCCAGTCACGGCGGGGGAAGTTTTTTTTAATAAACAGAGATAAAAAGAAAAGAAAAGAAAAAGAAAATAAAATAAAATATTATATAGGCATATAACATACCAAAATTTTCGGAAAATTATTTTCTACAACATGAACATTTTTCTAGCATCAAATAAAATACACAAAAATTCAAATAAATCAAACAATGCTACTGTTCTTAATAAAATCAAATAAAATCATTTTAAAAATACCAAAATGATTTAGAATTTATTTCTCTCCAATTTTCTACTGTAGGGAATCATGTTACCCTATTTTCCATATATTTTATTTTTGGAGAAAAATAATTTGAATCAAACCCAAATAACTCCAAATTTAAAATAATTTCCAAAAGTACTTTAAATTTGATCCTTTTAAACTCCCAACTCATATTTCATATGCTTTTGAAGAAGTCATTTTATCTTCTCTCATGTAAATCATTGAGTTGCTTGATGTTTCTGAATTGGAAAATATTTCCAAATGAATTCAAATATTTTCAAAAAACTTTTTATTTATTTAAATGGAAGAAGTCATGTTATCTTCTCTCTAGGGTTTTGTATTTGAAAAGAATTTGAATTCACGGAGATCATAAAAGCAAAATGAAAGTTTGGGAAAGTCGTTTTATTCCCTCTCATTTAACTTTCAAAAAGTTTTGAATTTCACTCAACTTCACACAATCAATCAAACAAACAATCATAACTATCTATCTATACCTACTAATAAAGCAAGGTACGTTCCTCCAATTTTTTCATCCGTTCACCAGCGAATAATTTTTTAACTATCCGAGGTGGTACTAATTTTTTGTGCATCCATATGCTAGAAAAAGAAATACGGTTTATCCAGAATTTCGTACATGGGGCGCGCGCTATAGGCCAGTAAAGCCATCCCACTTATTTCCCTGCCCATGCACCTGGGAAAATCCTACTTGCCACGCGCGGCGACAGATAGTTGTAGGTTCGCACAACTTGCCCTGGACTGGGCCGGCCCGTTTTCATTTTTTCTGTGTTCATTCTATATTTGACATTTATGTTCCATTATCTTTTTTTCCTCTTTCTTTTTTACTTTTTCTTTTTAATTTTATTTTTTTATTTTTACTTTTTTGATAAAATACTTTTTAATAAAATGTTTGGAATTTGAATTTTGATCAAAAATTTTAAGAATGCTCAGAATTCCAAAATTTTATTCCCATTTTAAAAATATTCAGATAGTAAAAAAATTGTCATTCTGAAATTTGTTGAGAACGGAAAAATGTTTCAGTTTTACAAAATTGATTGAGATTAAAAAAGCAATTGTATTTTAAAAATGTTCCAAATTCGAAAAAAATCTTACTGTAGTGAAATGTTCATTAATTGAACATAAAAATATTTTAAATAGCCCCGTATTGCCCTTTACATACGGTTGTACCAATTTATAAATGTGTGTGAAACTACATGTACTAATAAGATGTATGAACTATGGATCTATTATGCTGGGCGAAGGATAGATGTATTGGCATGTGAGCTAGCAGGAAAATGGCACTATAATTTTTAAATGATAAGTAATGTTCCCATTTTATCAAAAATGTTGTATTTTCAAAAATTGTTCAAGGTTCTAAAAAAATTGCATTTTAAAAAATGCTCCAAATTTGAAAAATATTCTTGCTTTAGAGGAATGTTCACAAATTAAAATAATGTTCGCATTAAAAATTACACATTTTCTAAAATTGTTCTAAATGGTAAACATGTTCCCGTTTTTCTAAATCGTTCAGAAATTCAAAAATGCTCGTGTTCTTATAAAAGGTTCATGGTTTTGAAAAATGTTTCTGAATTTTAGAAAGTGTTCCACTTTCAAATTTTGTTTCTATATGTGTGAAAATGTATGAAACATCCAAAAAACTAATTGCAGTTATGAAAATTGTTTGGGATTTCAAATTTTGTTCATGTTTCCAAGAATATTCGGATATTTATAGTAATAAATATTTTTTGAAAGTTGAAAAAAAGAGTAATCATAGAATGTTTCGAATCTGACGTTGCGGTATATTCTTAAATATTTACGTTGGCCATTGGTTAGCAAGACATGTTTAGTCGAGTGAATGGCAGCACTGTGTAGGGTGTTTGAGATCATGAGTACGATCCTTCAACTCATCTTTCTTTCTGGATTTTTACCCACGCCTTACAAACACAAGTCGATTCGGTGTCTGAGAATTTCACACCCCATACAATTTAGCCAGCCCAGCTACCTAGGAAATAAGGAAAATAAAATATGTTTAGTAGTCTCATATTGCTCATTTACATAGAGTCGTAACAATTTATATATGTGCGAAACTATATGTAGTGAACTGAATGAAGGATGGATGAATTAAACCGAATGAAGCATGGATGGATTCGTAAGTGAGCTTTCTATAAAAAGGGAATTAAATTCAGTATGGGAGCTAGATGGATGAATTGCTGGCTGAACTATCTACAAAAGGGCCCTAAATTTCTCAAGGATTCCTACTCGAGGCAAAGAGAAGAGAAGGCCTGACTACGTGAGCTAGATGCATGAAAAAGAAAAGACCTGGCGACCTCACACATTATGGAACTACAGCCTTAAATCCCCTCAAACAAGGAACGCAAAATAGTGGAGTACAACTAACTCCGGTTGTACATATCGGTGGCTTGTACATGGAAAAGAGAAGACCCGGCTCATTTCCATATTATTGAACATCATGCCTTAAAACCCCTCGAATGAATGAAAAAATAGATTGAATAATTCACGGGCCTTCTTTGGTGTGCGACGACGTAATAAAACTCTTAAATCCACTCGATCAATGAATGAAAAAATAGTGGATTAATTACTTCACACACGGCAAAACCCAGAACCAAAATGTTCCTTCTTGACGTGCATATAGGGTTTTTCTTGCACATATAATTCTCACTACATTAAGTGCACACTATTTTCCCTCCCATTGCAACGCACTGGCATATGTGCTAGTTATTATAACATTCCAAAATTTAGAATTTTGGGATGTTACAATTAGATTCTACTCCATATGATTTTGTAATATATGAGCACAGGGATGGCTGGTAAATGCAGGTACTCCTCCAGCACACCACCACATGTGGTCATGTCAAGATAACAGTCGACTGAAAATAAATAGGTCAGTCAATTTTTTTAATGAACCGTCTGATCTATAAGGAACGGGAAGATGGCCTTCGTCTACCTCCTGCCAGTCACTATTGACGATATTTCTCGAACCGCCAACGACCACCGGCCCAGATCCTGCCTCCGCCACCCCGCCCTCCCCTCGACCTCACACCACCGCCGTGCTTGGTAGCTCCCCCAGGCCATCCCTTTAATCCCGGCCGACCTCCAGATCGGGTGCCAATAGCTCTAGACCCCACACGCCCCTAAGATAAACACCGAGGCGCTGCTTCCCGGGCGTAAGAGGCGGACTAGCGCCTGTTACCCCGGGGAATGCTTCCGTTAATTGGGAATCAACTGACTAGGAATTGAAATTCAGGGGGGCGACAGACCTCTAGCTAAGGTCAAATAGTATATGAGGAGAAACCTTGTGCATCGCAAGTTACTAGGAACATCTAGTATCAAGAAGAAGTGGTCAACTAATGTCTTCTGTGGGATGAATACCGTGCAAGCAGACACATAAGATTTGCACGAATAAGGGAAGAGGATTACCATTTTCGGTTGCCAGTGTGGTCCCCTCCACATGTCGTGCTGATCTTCTTCTTTTTACCGGGGAAACCGATGTTCTGGAGAGTGCATGCTTGGATGAACCAATGGCCAAATTGTTGATTGTGTTGCCGTGGCCATAGGTCAGCGGACGGGAAGCAGATCCGAGGCGTCGAAGGACGGCGTAGCCGGAACAGCTTCGGTGCGGTGGAGGGTGGCGAAGTTGGAGCGGCAGCAGTGAAGCGCAGGACGGCGTGGTTGAACTGTCCCAGGTACGGACGGCTCGGCCTCGGCTTCAACTACTAGCCATGGAGGGTGTTGCGGTTGAGGTTGTGGTGGACGACAATGTCGGGGTATGTGCTCCGGTGTGATGGAGGAGGGCGGCGGTTGATGGGTGGAATGGGGTGGCGGACAAAGGATGCTGGGGTTTCGCGGCTGGTGGAGAGGTAGTTTTTGCGCCCACGGAG
>NC_041388.1:117398514-117458126 GCF_002162155.2 Triticum dicoccoides | reverse complement strand
GTTTGAAATTTGGGGAAAGTACAAACTTTGCCCCCCTCTTAAATTTCAGACCTACTGCAGGTTGGGGGTAGGATGGTAATCCCAGGTGTCCCAAATAGTGGGTGGGAGTGATTTCGGCCGCGCGCATGTGTGCTTAGGCGTCCATTGTGTATGAATGTTTTTCGGAGGCGGTTGCATGGCGTCTAGATGAAGCTACAAACCTACCCCGGTTTAGACCTTTGGACGTCGGGCCGGTAGGTTTCACGGGTCGGAGTTATTAGAAAAGTAATTTTCTTGTACTACCAAACATTGGTCTCACGTGGTTTCGGGCGAGTAGAGGCTCTTTTGGCGCTTCGTTCGAAATTTTGAAACACAAGCATTCACGTTTAGAGTACTCTTGAACTTTGAGGATTGACCTAAATAGGCAACGTTAAATTTGACCTTGTATGTTTGAAAACGTCATTAAATTATCCACTTCTTTTTGAAATTTTACACTTGAAAATCCTATAACTATGATTATTTTGGAATGGAGGAGCTAAATTATAATCTATTTTGTACACGACTACATATGCTATTATGTACAAAATCAGAGCAAAGATTGGTGCCCCCATAATTTAGGTATGATTTACAAATGCCATGGTATCAAATTCAAATAATTTAAAACCACCTTAAGTTGAATTCAAATGTATGCTAGTTCATAGGTAGCTATTTATAATGTTCATTGTGTAACTTTCGTATGTATAATGTGCTTTACACACAACATGAACTATACTCACGTTTATATTCGATTGCCAAAGCGATGCATTGTCTGGAGTTCAAAATGCTAACTATGTGGATCAATTGTGTCGAATAATAACATAGACATGCTCAAATTCGATGGAATCTAGATGTCTGATGGATCAATGACCGTTCCTTACACGAATTGCAAATATCATGATTCCATCCAAATATTTGGATACAATGTATATCTTTAATCAATGTGTACAACAGTCTTGTACGTGTAGTTTCAGTCTCCATCGGTGGTCTCTCACACATGCTCACACACTCTCTCCCGAGGTGTCTTTCTCGCACACATGCTCTCGATATAACCCTCCCTCCCTCTCGTAACCATTTACGACTGTTTTCACTAACCTTTATCACAAGCACTCTTCCTCTCGCAAGCATACACACACACAATCCCCATCGACCCTTTCTATATACATAGACCTGCCTATGTGTCTCCTGTACGCACATTATCTTTAGGCCTGTTATCGGTGTCAAAACCGTCGGATCTCGGGTAGGGGGTCCCGATCTGTGCGTCTAGGTCGGATGGTAATAGGAGGCAGGGGACACGATGTTTTACCCAGGTTCGGGCCCTCTTTATGGAGGTATAACCCTATGTCCTGCTTGATTAATATTGATGATATGGGTAGTACAAGAGTAGATCTACCACGAGATCAGAGAGGCTAAACCCTAGAAGCTATCCTATGGTATGATTGTTGTTCGTCCTACGGACTAAAACTCTTCGGTTTATATAGGCACCGGAGAGGGCTAGGGTTACACAGAGTCGGTTACAATGGTAGGAGATTTACATATCCATATCGCCAAGCTTGCCTTCCATGCCAAGGAAAGTCCCTTCCGGACACGGGACGAAGTCTTCAATCTTGTATCTTCATAGTCCAGGAGTCCGGCCACCCGGACACCCCCTAATGCAGGACTCCCTCAGTAGCCCCTGAACCAGGCTTCAATGACGACGAGTCCGGCGCGCAGATTGTCTTTGGCATTGCAAGGCGGGTTCCTCCTCCAAGTACTTCATAGAAGATTTTGAACACAAAGGTAGTGTCCGGCTCTGCAAAATAAGTTTCCACATATTGCCATAGAGAGAATAACATTTACACAAATCTAATCTGTTGACGTATTCCGTAGCGTGACATCACACCACGGCCAAGTCTTTATTCGAATCGTTTTACTGTCCCACCTCAGCGCGTTTAGCGAGGCGGTTTCCCTGGCACATCTTGTTAAAGCAGAGATCGTGTCCCCTTATTCCGGGATTCTCATCAATACGGGTGTGGGTAACACAACCGCGCCATTTGACTGCGGTGCTTGGGAGATAAGAGAGTTTTACCAGGCTGGTGGGGCGCATAGTTGCGTCTGCCCATATAAGGGGATAAGGATTCACCTTTTCATCCACGCCTTCTTCCTCCTTTGCCTATCCATTTCCAGACACTCGAGCTCCAGCGCCCAAGTACGCACACCCCACCTCAACCTTCTCCAGCCATGTCCGGAGCGGGAGGCAAGTGGATGGTCTCCTCCATCACGGAGGGACACATCAAAAGACTGAGGAAGGCCGGATACTTGTCTAACAACATTGCACACCGGCTTCCCGAAGAGGGGCAGCTCATCCCCACCCCTAGGCCCCATGAGAGGGTGGTGTTCCTCCCCCATTTCCTCCGCGGAGTGGGCTTCCCTCTCCACCCATTTATCTGGGGGATCATGTTCTACTATGGCCTGGATTTCCATGATCTGGCCCCGAATTTTTTCCTCAACATCTCGGCGTTTATCATCGTGTGCGAGGCTTTCTTCCGCATCCGCCCCCATTTTGGCCTATGGCTCAAGACTTTCAATGTCAAGCCGAAGGTGGTGCGCGACACCCAAGCGGAATGCGGAGGCGCTATGGTGGGCAAGATGCCCAACGTCCTATGGTTCGAAGGATCCTTCGTGCAGTCCCTAAAGGGGTGGCAGTCGGGGTGGTTTTATATCACCGAGCCGCGCGACCCTGAATGGGTCGCAGCCCCCGAGTTCCAATCCGGACCCCCTACGTGGCTCGCCTCCTGGAAAGAGACGGGCCTATCGTGGGGTAAAAAGGAGAGCTGACCAGACTCCAAACATGCGTCCAAACCCTGGTGCACAGGAACCTCAAACTTGTCAACGTAGTCTAGGTTATGCTCATCCATCGGATCCTCCCATGTCAACAACGGACTTTCAACCTGTGGGAGTTCGACCCGGCACGGCATCGAACTCTGAGCAGGCTCTTCGACACGACGTACGAAGATGCCTGGAAGGTGCTTTTCAAGGGCGCCGAGGCCCCCGCATCCGCTACCGAGGATCGCGGATTCAGCACGCAGCGTCACGCTCGTGTGGTAAGCTGTTTTCACCTTTTACAGGGTATTAGTTTTTCATAGTTTGACTCCATGCGGGATCTAAGTTCCCTTACCTTTGACAGGATTGGCAGGAGACGTCCGGACAGATCAACTGTCTGGCTCCTTTGCCCGAAGGCCCAGCGGACGCTCGCTTGGCGAAGCAGCTGGTTCCGGCACCTTACGTGGTGCCGGAGAAGAAGGCCAAGAAGATGGCCACAGGGACTCGAAAGAGTGCCCGGCGCCAGGAGGTGTCAGATTCACCATCCGACGACTCCAAGGCGCGCTCCTCCCCTGAAGACGAGGAGGAGGAAGAAGAAACCTCCCCCCAGCGGGGGGAGGGACGAAAAGGAAGGCCGCCCCAACCAGGGAGGCCAAAGGGTCCAAGAGGGGGAAGACCCCTCCTCCGGACTACTCCACCAACGCCGACGATGGGGAAGAGGAGTGGCCGCACAGGGCCAAGCCCCTGGCGAAATAGTAAGTATCCGGATACCAGAGTGATTCATAGTATTCCCCCATTGCACAGCTTTTCCTTACGTTGAACATGATTGTGTAGTCCGCCCAAGGCCGGGATCGATGAGTCGTCGAGCGGCTCCCTAGACTCGTCGGATGTGAATTTGCTTCCGACGGCTTCCTCCCCCACCCTACGGACGGTGCCAAGGTGGCGTCCCAACAGGTTCCAAGCCAAGAGGAGGTGGTCCTGGAGGCACCGCGAGGCAACCTCCCGGACTCCAGGCGTAAAGGGCATAGAACCCCCAAGGGCTCCAAGTCCGGCCTTGAGCCGGACACCGCGCCAGAACCTTCAACCGGTCCGTACTCCGGTAGGCAGCCTCCCTTCAAGAGGAGCAAACCTATCAAGCCGGTGACCTCTGTCCAACCGGATGCACCGGAAAATTTGCTGGAGACGCTTAACGGCGCCTCCATAGACGAGGAGCACCGCACTATTTTCAGTGCAGTGATCCAGAAGGTTCAGTCCGCCAAGAGCGGACTGACTGAAGCCTGTGCCAGCCTTCTAACAGGCTTTGAGGTAAGTAAAGAATATGTAAAAATATTACCGCATAAAAAGTAGCCCCTGATGCTCTGTTCGGCGTTCGGAAAGAAAAGCCGAATAGAGGATCTAATAATCGCAGGAGTCTAACATAATCAAGTCAATATGTGTATGCAGGCTTCGCTACTGGCCTCCGCCGCACTGACCGCGGAGGTGGATACGCTGAAGCAGAACCTCGAGCGGTCCGAGCAAGAGCTCGGCCTAGCCAAGCAGAAGCTCGAGGAGAAGGAAGGTAAGAAATACCTTATTGAAATATGTGAAAGGTGCAATTGCAAAAAGTGACAGGATTAACGCGGCCATTGTAGGGGCCATAACTGAGGTGGCGACCCTTAAGCAAGCGCTGTCCAAGGCCGAAAAGAGGTCGGCCACAGAGCGCACTGAGCGGGAGAAGCATGAGATGCAGGTTGGCGTGGTGCGGCAAGAGCTCCAGGCTCTCATGAAAAAACATGAGAGTTTGGAGCTTGACTCGAAGACGCGAGAGTCTGAGCTCGCGGCGGCCATTGAAGATGCCAAGTCTGCCAAGGCCGAAGCCCAGAAGGCCCTCCAGGAGGTTGAGGAAATAAAAAATATAGCGGCGGGTAAGGCATTCTTTATGCAAAGCAAGTAGGTAAAAGTGAATTACATGTCACTTACCCGAATCCGGAGCTCTCCAGGAGCATTCGTAGACTTGCCCCGTAGCGTGTCGGATGCCGCCGCCTTCTACCGAGCCGAGGAGGCAAGCTCGATGGAGAAGGTGTTCTGGTCTCAGTATGCTGAGGCCGAACACCCGGAGCCCTTAAGCGACCAGCTAAAACAGCTGGTCGAGCTCCATAAGGTGGCCTCATAGTTCGGTTGTGGCCTAGAGAGGCTCTGCCTGGGAGCTACTTCGGGCTGGTGAGGCGGCTGGTGGAGGCCTATCCAAGGCTCGGAATCATCAAGCGCTCTGTATGCATCGAGGGTGCCCATAGGGCGCTTGCCCGTGCGAAGGTGCACTGGGGCAAGCTGGATGCTGAGAAGCTTGTGAAGGACGGGCCACCGACGGGCAAGGAGCATCGCAAGCCCGAGATGTATTATGAGGGCGTTCTGAAGGGTGCCCGCCTTGTTGCGGATGAACGTTCTATGAATGTAATTTTTCAGTGAACTCGCTCGTTTTGTCCTGTGCGCTAAAAACTTGTTCATGTGGGCTAAGCAATGCTTTTTGAATTTAAAATATTACCTTCTGTGCGGCCGTTTATCAAATTTGAGAGATGGCGAGTCGTCGGCTTCTGCCCCCATGGCACGAGTGCTGGGGTGTTCGGGGTAAACATGAGCGCTCTTTTTCCCATTCTTGGGTCCTTCGAGGGAGGCGCTCAACACAACGAACAAGGCAATCGGACTATAATGCTTGAGCACTCTCACTTAGCCATAGAATTCTATAATTTTAAATTTCAGCGAAGCCCCTAGTGTTCGGAAGACCGAGTTTGGGGCGCTATCCACGCCTAGGCCGGACAAAGCCGACTCCTCGCTCTAAGTGGCATAAGTCTTTAGGGACTCGAAAACCTCTCGAACAGCGACCAGCTCTCGCCCATCATGATGGTCAGTTTTAGCTTTCTCTACTGAGTTGGTTAGCCCAGGTCAACTGGGGCACAATCGCAGTAGTCCTCCTAGTGCTACCTTAGCCGATATAACGGAACGTAAGGTACCAAAACATAGGAGCCGGGCAAACCCAACTATTGACCCAAGACATGATTCGGAGCCAATGCATATAATGCTATAAGTTCGGGATGCCCCACTTGTGAAAGTGTTCGGACTTCTCACACCATGTTGTGGGGTACTTAAGCCCCTGGCGTATTGGCTGTACCAAAGTGTACGGGTGCAACATGTCATTAATGAACATATATTCGTAAAAAAGAGGTAATGCGGTAATAGACGTAAGCTATGCATTGTTTATTTAAAAAAGCTGCGATCAAAGCAGAACGATACAAATAATGCGATAAGCAAAAGATGGGACTATCAAATATGTCCTTTCCAGGGGCGAGCTGCGGAATGTTATGCAAAACAGTTATAATGCTCGTTATAGAGACCACCTTAGAGTTCCGTAGTGCGGCGTAGCTTTCTGCTTCCCTGGTTGTACCGTTTGTGCGGCAATTGTACTGCCGGACAAGCCTTCCGAAGAATGGACTCCTGAAAATAAGAGAAAATTTAAGAAATCGGCAGCCCCTAGTGCGGTTTAAGCCGCGTTTCGGGCTTGCCGTGATGGTGCCCCTCCCCCTGTGCCCATGGTATTTCCAGAGCGTAGTTATGTACGCGCGGCACTGGTTTCGCAAGTTCGCGAGGCCTAAGGTTGGGGCCACGTTGCTACGCTTGCTCAAAACATGCCAGGCAGTCTTGTTGTAGGTTACTCTGGGCGCGCTTGACGGTGTCCGGACGTTTAATGGCCGGACTGGAGAATTGCCTTGAGAGGCTGCTTTGTACTTCCGCTGCGATAGCTGCCGTATGCTCCTCCGTTCGGAGAGAGCGTTCGATGTTTCCATTGACCGTGATGATGCCTCGAGGGCCTGGCATCTTGAGCTTGAGGTATGCGTAGTGCGGCGCCGCATTGAACTTGGCAAATGCGGTTCGCCCGAGCAGTGCGTGATAGCCACTGCGGAATGGGACTATGTCGAAGATTAACTGCTCGCTTCGGAAGTTATCCGGAGATCCAAAGACCACTTCAAGTGTAACTGAGCCTGTACAGTTGGCTTCCACACCTGGTATGACGCCTTTAAGGGTCGTTCTGGTGGGTTTAATCCTCGAGGGATTGATGCCCACTTTCCGCACTGTATCCTGATAAAGCAGGTTCAGGCTACTGCCGCCGTCCATAAGGACTCTAGTGAGGTGAAATCCGTCAATAATTGGGTCTAGAACCAATGCGGCGAATCCGCCATGACGGATACTAGTGGGGTGGTCCCTTCGATCAAAAGTGATCGGGCAGGAAGACCATGGGTTGAACTTTGGGGCGACTGGCTCCATCGCGTATACGTCCCTTAGCACACGCTTCCGCTCCCTCTTGGGGACGTGGGTTGCGTATATCATGTTCACCGTCTACTTGTGGGGGAAAACCTTTCTATCCACTGTTGTTCGGCGGCCGGGGCTCCTCCTCGTCATCGCTATGCAGCCCCTTGTCTCTGCTTTCGGCATTTAACTTGCCTGCCTGCTTGAACACCCAACAATTCCTGTTGGTGTGATTGGCTGGTTTTTCGGGGGTGCCATGTATCTGGCATGAGCGGTCGAGTATTCGGTCCAAACTGGATGGGCCCAGAGTATTTCTTTTGAATGCCTTTTTCTGCTGACCGGGTTTAGAGCCTCTGAATCCGGCATTAACTGCCGTATCCTCAGCATTGTCGCCGTTAATGCGGCGCTTTTGCTTGTTGCGACGTGACCTGCCACTTCTGTCCTTGGTATCCAAATTACCAGGGCTCTTGGTCATGTTATTGCTGCGAGCTAGCCAGCTGTCCTCTCCCGCGCAGAAGCGGGTCATAAGTGTCGTGAGGGCTGCCAAGATTTCGGCTTTTCCTTTCCTAGGTGCCGTGCAAGCCACTCGTCGCGGATGTTATGCTTGAAGGCTGCTAGGGCCTCTGCGCCCGGACAGGCGACGATTTGATTTTTCTTGGTTAGGAACCGTGTCTAGAATTCTCTGGCCGATTCCTCTGGCTGCTGAATTATGTGGCTTAGGTCATCGGTGTCTGGTGGTCGCACATAAGTGCCCTGGAAATTGTCGAGGAATGCGGCTTCTAGGTCCTCCCAACAACCAATTGATTCTGCTGGCAAGCTGTTAAGCCAATGCCGAGCTGGTCCTTTAAGCTTGAGTGGGATGTATTTGATGGCGTGTAAGTCATCACCGCGGGCCATATGGATATGAAGGAGATAGTCCTCGATCCATACCGCATGATCTGTTGTGCCGTCATATGATTCGATGTTCACAGGTTTGAAACCCTCGGGAATTTGATGATCCATTACTTCATCTGTGAAGCATAGTGGGTGTGCGGCGCCTCTGTACTGGGCTATATCACGACGCAGCTCAAACGAGCTTTGTCTACTGTGTTTTGCCCGTCCGGATTTACTATATCCGGTGTGACAAGTACCATCTCGTGCCGTGGGGTGCCCATGTGATCCGTAGATCCATCTTGTTTGCCTTGCCTTGTCCTCCAATGTGTCTCGCAGGTCTGGCGCATTTTCCCATGCCTTGGTAGTTTTTGAGCGGCGCCGGGGTGCGACTTGAGTGGAGTGCTGAGAGGCCTCTCTGTCGCGGCCACGATGTGGCCGGTCTGCCACATCATGCGCTGGTGATGTAGGTTTAAGTGCTTCCTCCTCTAATTGCGGTAGCAACCTGCGCTTTGGGTAGCTCTTGGAGGGGCGTTCGAGTTCATACTCTTCGGCCGCAAGGACTTCAGTCCATCTGTCGGCTAGCAAATCTTGATCAGCTCTAAGTTGTTGCTGTTTTTTCTTGAGGCTGCTCGCCGTGGCCATAAGCCTGCGTTTGAAACGCTCTTGTTCGACGGGATCTTCCGGCACGACAAATTCGTCATCGTCGAGGCTTGCCTCGTCTTCGGAGGGAGGCATATAATTATCGTCCTCGACCTCTTTGTCTGCCGCTCTCTCATGAGGGCTGGCTTCTCTATCCTCTTGTGCTGAATCTTGCTGGAGGTGGTTGTCTTCGGCACTGTCCGGGGTGTTATTATCCCCCGTGCCGGAATCACCATTTTTGTTTTGGCGGGATTTAGAGCGGCGCCACTGACGCCGGCGCTTAGGCTGCGTCTTGGAGGGGTCATCCTCCGCTGTTCCATCGCCATTGCCTTCTTTTGGGGTGTCCACCATGTATATATCATATGACGAGGTGGCTTTCCAGTGCCCTATAGGCGCTGGTTCTTGATCGTCTCCTGCATGGGCGTCCATACCGTCGATTTCTTCGGAGTCGAAGTCGAGCATGTCGGTTAAATCATCGACAGTGGCTACGAAGTAGGTGGTGGGTGGGCTTTGAATTTATTCAACATCCGCATCCCAACCTTGCCGACCTTAGTCCGGCCAGGGCTCTCCTGACAAAGAGAGAGACTTTAGTGAATTCAGAATATCGCCGAAGGGCGAGTGCTGAAAGATGTCCACGGTGGTGAACTCCATGATCTGCGTCCAATCGGGTTCGATCGATCGGGGTGCGGAGGGCTCGGAGTCTGGAGAGGAGTGCGGCTCCTTGGAGTCACGGGCTTTGCAGAGAACAGGGCTGGTGTTCGGCTCGATCGCCGTAGAAGTTGCAGCCCCTGAGGCGGTGTCTAACCACCCATCCTCGATTGGTGTGGTCGGCTCCGAGCTAGGGGTCAGAGCGGACACAGGTGCGGCCTCCAGGGCACTGTTCGGTGGCAGAGCTAAATCATGCCCATCGTGACAGTGCGGCGCGCTCGGCTGTGGCTCGAGTCTGTCGAAGATCAAGTCTCTGCGGATGTTGACCGTGTAGTTCAAACTTCCAAATCTGACCTGATGGCCAGGGGCGTAGATTTCAATCTGCTCTAGATGACCAAGCGAATTGACCCGCAGTGCAAAGCGGCCGAATACGAAGATCTATCCGGGGAGAAAAGTCTCACCCTGGATCGTAGCGCTGTTGATGACCGGAGAAGCCATCGGGCCTAAAAGCGACGACACAGTGGAACTCTCAATGAAAGCACCAATGTCGGTGTCAAAACCGGCGGATCTCGGGTAGGGGGTCCCGAACTGTGCGTCTAGGTCAGATGGTAACAGGAGGCAGGGGACACGATGTTTTACCCAGGTTTGGGCCCTCTTGATGGAGGTAAAACCCTACGTCCTGTTTGATTAATACTGATGATATGGTTAGTACAAGAGTAGATCTACCACGAGATCAGAGAAGCTAAACCCTAGAAGCTAGCCTATGGTATGATTGTTGTTCGTCCTAAAACTCTCCGGTTTATATAGGCACCAGAGAGGGCTAGGGTTACACAGAGTCGGTTACAATGGTAGGAGATTTACATATCCGTATTGCCAAGCTTGCCTTCCACGCCAAGGAGAGTCCCTTCCGGACACGGGACGAAGTCTTCAATCTTATATTTCATAGTCCAGCAGTCCGGTCGAAGGTATAGTCCGGCCACCCGGACACCCCCTAATCCAGGACTCCCTCACCTGTCTCTCACGCATTGTCTCACACCTCTCTTCCTAATCGACGAGTATGATTCTAGCAGAGCATTCTGTAGGATGCCCCTTAAATTTAGGTTGGATGAATAGTAATATCAGAGATAAAGGGTTTACCTTAGTCCGAGAACCTAGAGTTACAAATCCTATCCGGCTTTGTTAGTGGACATGGAGTCCTTCACAATTATGCTATCTTTGTCTTGTATGACTAGTCAGCCATGGGTCTCCCTAAATGCGTCATAGGCCGACCAATGTGTTGCAGGACGGGACCGAACGAAGGGCCTCACCTCGACCCACCGGACCTCACGCGGTGACACACCCTCTGCCCCCATGTCTCGTTATGTTCTCACACCCACACATACCAACATAGACACCACACACAAAATATATATTCTCCTGGTGCCTCTATCCACTCCCCCCTTGCATATACACACTCAAGGGAACCTCTCGCCATGACGTCATATTCGTCTCTCTCTCTCTCTAGACCACTCTCATTTCTCGTGCTATCTCTCCCACGCCCCCTGTCGGCCCCTCTATCCATGCCTCTCTCGAATACGTAATACACACACATACCTCTCTAGGCCCTGCCAAATGCATCAACTACACATTCACACATGTTACATCACATACCCCATTGATCTAAAAAGCCCTCTCTTTACGTTTATTTCGCATACAACATTCCTTTTGAATAAAGTGTGGCAAAAAAAATATTTTAGAATTTCCACATATATTCAACATTACAAAGTTATATGGTGGAGTATGAACGCTTGCATTGCATGGTGCCCACAATGATATTTATTCCGCACTGTGAATTTGTATATTTTTATACTATATATAGAGTTAGTCATAATAAAGAGAAACGAAGAGCATCTCTCTCTCTCCATCGCATACCCCCCCTCTATGCCCCTTTCACGTACGCACACAAACTATCTCCAGCTCGTCTAAAAGTAAGCCCCCAGCACATTCACACACGTTTCATCTTTCTCTCGCGATATATACAGTGACTATCATTGTATTTGAAGCGAAAGCATGATACATACATTGGACTTCAGAATCCACTCATTACGGTCACCATTTACGTTTTGTGGTTATTATACAGTCATGGGCTCACCTTACAACTCTGTATTTTCTCAAGACACGACTACTTGACCAGTTAAACGCTCCACGTGGCACCTCTAGTGTTGCATCACATTATCTCACTACCATCGGGCCCACCTGTCGGCTTGTATCTACTCTACATCTACACTCTTATAAAATACTAGCAAGATGCCCATGCGTTGCATGGAACATCAAGATGCATTTGTATGAGTAGTTTATCTTGTGGGAGAAAAAGATGAACAAGGGAAGGCCTTATTTGCAATTGTGGAGAGGGGTGTGGGTATCTTTTTGCAAAATTGCCACAGTTTCCTTCCTATCCATCAAATATAGATTGGACGTCCTATATTGCAGGATGGTAGCCACATGATCATTACCGACTATGCTTTTTATAAGAGTAGGGACAAAATACATCTTATAAAAACAGAGTTGGTGATGATGGTGTGCCTTCCGTCCTGCAATATAGGTCGTCCGATTTATATCTGACGGATAGGAAAGAAACTATGACAATTTTGCCTAAGATGTACCCACACACCTCTCCACATTTGCAAATAAGGCCTTCCCTCGTTCATCCT
The DNA here is from genome assembly GCF_002162155.2 of Triticum dicoccoides. Lineage (NCBI taxonomy): Eukaryota > Viridiplantae > Streptophyta > Magnoliopsida > Poales > Poaceae > Triticum > Triticum dicoccoides. The sequence continues at coordinate 117,446,181 of NC_041388.1, read as the reverse complement.
TTTCTCTCACAAGATAAACTAGTCATACAAATGCATCTTGATGTTACGTGCAACGCATGGGCATCTTGCTAGTAAGAATGAAAACAAACGACAAAAAAATATTGGACGGTTTTTCGAAGTCATGACCACGGGCACAACGGACAAGGTGGCCTTATATTGGTATGTTGAGCCGTCTGTTTTAACACACAAGAGCTGGTGTGGTGATTATACACACACGCACGCATGCACACGAACTGCATGCACACAACACTCACACGAACACATGCACCCACGCACGCACGCAACAGTCACACGTACACACGCAGCCACGCATGCCCGCAACACTCATATGTACACACGCACGCATGCATGCACACACCAGTACACCACACGACGAACACACACTCTCACGCTTAAGTGCTCAACCTACACATGCATGCGCACACATCAGGCCCTGACAGACACATACACAACCAGGTGATTCTCGCGCACGGGGTGGAGTCTTCTCGTGCCTGCGTAAATTTGTCTTTATCTGACCTTTTCCCTATGCGAACTGACAGGTGGGATCCACAAGGAACATGGTCAATTTAACTAGTCAACATGGTGCCACGCAGACTATTTGGCTGGTCAACAGAGTGCAATCCGATGCTGAACCGTGAGCAAGTGACCGTATAATCACTGCAAAACGTATATAGTGACCGTAATCAGCTTATTCTGAAGTTTGGTGAACGTATTACGCTTTTCTCTCTGTAAGCCCTCCAAAACTACATCTCTACACATTCTCGCATGTTACATCTAACAACTATGCAATAGAGCACTACTACTACACTCTAACACAATAAATCATATGTGTTTTTAGTTTTACTAGATATCATATTGTTACTTAATTATTCAGTTTGCATACATTAAAATTGCCTTTGAAATGTATGGCCAGTATCATATACCGCACGGGAAAAATCCCGCCCTTTCCTGTTTAATCGGGTTTGTATCGATGGATTGTGCAAAATAGCAACACTATAGTACTATATATAGTACAAGTGACAGTTCAGTGGGCCATCATGTCGTATACTCCTCCGTCGTAAGATTGGAGCGCTCGCTTTCATAAATCTTCTAGTCCCTTTCGCCGGCATGTGGGGCATCAAGCTACTGGGTCCACGTGCCATACCGGAATACAGTGCAGAGCAGCCAGGGTAAAGCACCCAGTCATGGTGCCGGCGTAGTAATGAGCAATGAGGCGTCAAATCACAAAGCTGCACCTTTCCCGCAGTTAAGTTGGAGGGACAAAGTAATAATGCTAAAAAAGAACTTGGAGGGACAAAGCAACCATCATTTCACTCGTTGCTGAATCCGCGTCTCCCTCATCTTCTTCAAGTTAACCACGTGTTGCTTCTACCATTGTTCTGCCTCATGTGGGAAGCGGGTAAAGCACTGACACATGGGACCGCATGTTAGCAAACTGCCAATACAACGTCCTCTAGAAATAAGAAACCTCCCCTGCCATCCGCGCGGCAAAATCACCTCCTTTTTACTAATCTTGATTCTATAATTTTTTAGATCAATATAATTGAGATTTGTGTAGATAGCACAAAGGAGAAAAACCAAGTGGTACAGTTAAGGGCATCCACAATGTGTAGCCAAATTTGAAAATAGCTTTTGGCATCGTGGGAACCATTGTGGACGGTGTTGCCAAAGCCAAAAGGATGGAACCGAAGCTCCGTGATTGATTGATTGGAGGAATAGAAAAATGGAACATCTCTCCTCTTTCTCCTGTGCTTGGACGCATGTACAGTATAGAGGACAGAGTCTACTCCCCTGTCCCTTCTATCACAAATCACAAAGCAGTGAGGCGTCAAATCACAAAGCACAGACGAAGCAACCATCATTTCACTCTTCGCTGACTTCGCTTCTCCATCGTCTTCTTAGAGAAACCATCTCACCAAACTAAGCTAGAAGGACGACACTATTGTGTACGAGTAGTACTAGTACATTTATGCGTCCTTTGGTTCAACGGACTTCCTGGATGCAAATAAGGCGGTTGTCTCAGCTTGTAGGCGGCACTTGCGAACGACTTACCGTGGTCTCCCTCAATGGTGTCTCCGTTGAACGCACTTCGCCAAACCACAACGTTCGAGATATTGTCGATGTCACCGCAATGGGGAAGGAAGTCAAATATAGTTACTACCTCCATTTTTTGTACACAAGGCCAGTATATCAAAATTACAATTTGAAGAAGGCCACTAACACTAATCGAGGCAAAATTAACGGGGTTTGCCTTGTACTAGCAACCAAGGACATTAATATCCCCTGCATGCATGCGGAAGTGAGAAGGTTGGTTTGCATGGCGCTGCATTAATCAAGCGATGAGGAGTGAGATGGTTAGCTCTTTGGTCTTTGGAGAAAAAATACGCATTAATTCACACGTGAAACAAGGATTTGTATCAATTAATCCTGCGAAGGAAAACCCCGCCTTTCTTTTTTAACACGAGTACTCCTAGTACGTAGTACTATGTACTTATCCTTTTTGGGTCTAGGCCTTGCATTGCCATACTTGGCCACACATTTTTGCCAAGTTTGCCTAAAGTTTTCAAAATGAAAAGGAGGTACACTTGCGCACGGCTGTCGTGGTCACACCGCACCCTCACACGGTCGCTCCTGCACGCCGCGGTCGCACCACACCCTGACATGCACAGTCGCTCCTGCACGCCGCAAACCCAACCAAGGGAACACACCCTCACTGAAACGTGCTGTCGCATGTGAACAAACCAAACTCAGCCATCCTACCGCTGACACATAATTTTCGTTCATAGAGTATGTTTATCCAACCGCATGTTGGGGAATATCCGTACGACCGGTGCGGTGGTCTGTTGGGGAAGAAGAAGAGGTGAGGAAGAAGGGTTAGGAGACGTAGGATATTCATCCAACCGCCTGAAATGGTACACTAACCCAAGTTAGGCGACTTGCATAACAATATATGTTTTTACACAGCAAAAGATCCATAAAAACAACAACATAAAGAAAAACTATCACTGCTCGCGAAACGAGATGGCCTCGTCGTCTTTGGCTGCCTGCGCGAACCAGCCATAGCTACAGACGTGTGTCTCCGCACCGTGGTTGTCCTCGGCCTCCAGCTACTCGTTCAGCGGAGCGTGCGGGCACTCTGCAAGGACGAGAGCACCATCCGGTTCAAGTCCAGGACGTCCAGTTCCGCCTGCAGGAGGGCCTCGATGGCAGCGGCATCCGCGCGCTCCACGTCGAGTCGAGCCTCCGCTGCCCGGTTCAAGTCCCGGTCATCCGGTTCCGCCTGTAGGAGAGCCTCGATGGCAGCGGCATGAGCGCGCTCCGCGTCGAGTTGAGTCTCTGCCTCCCGGTCCTCCTTTAGTATCGCTAGGTTGAACCACTGGTCCGCCTGCACCATGGGGGACTCGGACGCCGGCACGAAGTCGACATCCATCGTCTCATACCCATCGGGGGCCTTCTGCGCCGCGACCTCTACCATGAACATTTGATCAGCTTCCTCCTCCTCATAGCTTGGCTCTAGAGAACTCGGGGATTGGCCCGCCGCAAAGCGAGCTTGGGAACGGAGGTCTCTAGCGCCGACCGCCGCCGCGATTTCTGCGCGGCGCTCTGACGTCAGCATCTTGTAGTACGTGATCTTGCGGCGCACCATGGCTTTCCGGCGAACTAGGGGACGCTTGATGCGGGCTAGGGGATCAAAAGGTGGGGAAAGGGGCTGGAGATTAGGTGTGGTTTTAGGGCAGTGGCTGGAGTAGGGCGAGCAGCGAAGGTTCTGGTGTGAATAGTGGTTCCAGTGACGACCGGTCAATCGGTTTTCACTGTACATCACTCTTGTCGCCTTCGCGGTGCAGCTTGGCACGCTGGACCCTCCACATCGCTCACCGAATGGAACATGCTTCGTCTTGCGTTTTTGCTCGCTTGTGGGACCGCAGTTGACAGCAAACCGAGGTCCCTCTCCCTCCCCTGCCTGCGTCATTTTATGCGGAGTAAATAAAAACAGAGGGAGTATACTACGGATGAGGATCCCCTGACGTGGCCGAACCCATTGAGTAACTGACATGCGGGGCCTAGCAAGCGTGGGGTCCACCAGTAAGTGACCGAAAGGGGGGTAAGGCAGGGATACGTATGTGAAAGGAGCTTCCAATGATATAATTTTCACATTATACATCTCATGTACTATTAATCTTGTCAATAGTCAAATGTGGTTTTGAAAAACACATTAGAGCATGGTTAATAATATAGCCAGTCGATGGCTATAAGGAACTGCCATGTCCTCTATAGCCATCATCTATTATATGCCCTCATACAGTAGTATGGGCTATAAGGTTGGCTATTTCCTGCAAAAAAATTATAAGGTTGGCTATTGTATTAGTACTTTTTCCCATCTCCTCTCCATCTCTTTCTTCATATTTATTGTACGTATTTAACTAGGAATGCGTATATAGCTAGGCTCTTGCATGAGAGCTCACTCCCCTTACTTTTTCACATCTCTCTCCTCCACATAGGCCCTATATAAATGGAAGGAGGGAGTACAACTATGAGCACTGCATACTCTAGTACAGATGTTGTCAGTACTCCACTAGAACTATTGGACAAGGAGCTCAAAAAAGTTACTATTGGACTGGCTATATGTGGCGAAATCCTAGTAGGAAGAGCATGCGCAAGAACAATCACATTCACGTGGTCGAAAACAAATTGGAAACCATCTCGAGTACAAATCTAGGAGTACGTATGAATCTAACAATATTGATTGGGTGTTGTTGAATGTTAATACTTTTTTATCAAAGTAGAGATACTTTGACTGCACATAAAACTTATATGTAAACTAGAAAGGATAGGAGGGAGTATATTGTATGTTCAAAAACAAAACGAACATTGAATACCCTTTATATATGATTTGCGGATGCTATGATCACCTGTTCAAAATTTTGAATCCGCCTTAGGTATCACACATGCCCCCACTCATTCTCTCTCGATTTCATCTCGGGGTCCGGAGATCGATTGAAAGAGGACTAGGGTGGGTACAATACGTTTGTTTCGCTTATGAATGTACAATATACTCCCTCTGATCCACACAGACCCCCCCCCACCGCAGGTCATTTCTATCATAGAAACAGACCAAACCTTTATCTCCTTGCACGAGACACAATTGATCTCTGAACATTAATCGATCTCGTCAACATGTGTTGGGGCATGCATGAACCGAATGGGATGCCAAAACTAAGACGCGAAGCGACACATAGTGGAGCAAAAGTGAAACTTCAAATGAACCATTTGTTTGGATGCATGTTGGACAAATTACAAATAAACATTGGAAATACAAGCATGGTCTAGGCCCACATGCGAATGATACTCGACAAAATGTTCAAATGAGGCATGCGGGAGGATGGACTCGACCGGAGGGCTACATGATCGATGGAGAAGAGGGTTGGAGATGAATGAGAAATAAGCATACGCCACATGATTATACTTGACCGGCTCAAATAAACAATAAGTTGTCTCGCTTGGCCTACATAGTGAAAGGCCTAATGGGCAAGGCGGAGCACTAACGCTCGAATATGGCCAGGAAAACAGGGAAACCAACATGTGGGGCACACCTGTTGGGACGACGTAGCGCAAACTAGTCCAATGGAGGAGCTGGCCCACGACCTCCTAGCTCACCACCGGCAACCGTTCATGTGGGTCGTGGGGGCCAACAACATGGCGCAGGTCCAGCACCGCCTCTGGACACGGCGACCGCGGTGAGCGACACACTCACCGTTGCTAGACACGGTCGGTTTCAGTGTGCCGAGGGTGGCGTTAGTGTTGTGGCATGACCAACAGCTAGTATGTTTGGTTTGTGCCCAAGGTTGCCCCATCAAAGCATTGGGTAGCCAAAATTTTGGTTGAGGTTTTGGTTGCTCATGATTTGTCCGACATCAGCAAGAAAAATGAACTAGAGTTGGCTAGAGTTCAGTGGCATGACAAAAAAATGGCAACCATCCATTTTTGGGTCATGACCAAAACCTCAAAAAATAGCAACCATCCAAACAAAGAAAATAGAAACCATCCAAACAAAGACCAATCTTTGGGTCATGACCAAAATTTTGGTAAGGTGCACTTTGGCCACGATCCAAACACACCCTAACATCCGGCTCGTCGAGGATGCACGGGGTGCCGGGACGAGTCCACGGAGTGGTGTAGCACGGCCAACTGCATCCTCAGGACCTGAGACGATGCCGGGTCGTCTTGCTTTTTCGATGACATGCGTCGATCACATATGAGCAAAGGGCATCTCCAACGTTGCCACGACCGCAGCTGACTACCCTGTCACACCAAAAACCCTCGTCCCTCACGCTGTCGCGCGGTGCGTTCCCAGCTGGCACCAGCTGCCCGTATTCATGATGTACGTCCGTATGCCGTCGTTAAGAGTCTCGATGCCCGAGGAACCAACTCCAGCGACTTAATGACGTACCAGGACGCTTGGCCTCAGCGGAATGCGCTACTTAAAGCGGCAACGCCCAGCTAACCTCCACACCATAGCGCATCGTCCTCCTACCTGGCACCAAATTCGCCATGACCGCAAGCGCGAACGCTCTGCAGGAGAGCTTGTCTTCGGGGTTGCAGCTCGAGGTCGCCGTCCTCGCTCAAGTCTCTGCACAAGCGGTAGCCACGCTGGCGGCCAACGACGGGAGCACCGTCAGCCACGCGTCCTCCTTGCCGCCGTCCAACGTCCGACACCGCCGAGGTCGGGGACTCCTCCAAGGATGACTAGGGCATGGGAGGCGGCAGGACATGGTGTGCCAACTGGCCGGTCCATCTCCCGTGTTCTACTTTTCCTCGCCGAAGACCGCACCTTCACTTCACGGGTCTTGAACCCCGCCTGCGTACATGGAGATCGTAGATCGAGGACGTCGGTCGCCGCCGTAGAATAGGTTTAGGGTCGGGTTTTTTTATTTTTCTGTCCTATAAATGTTCGAAATGTAATGAAAATCTGCTGTGTTTGCATTAATCTCGGTCGGTGTATATGAACTTTCACAATGATATAGTATATTGTAGGAGTACTAGCAAGATGCCCGTGCGTTGCATGAAAGATCAAGATCTTGTGGGAGAAAAGGATGAACTGGGGAAGGCCTTATCTGCATATGCACATTCACGCATTTCACATTTTTCTACATCTACGGGAACCTACGAAAGGTTTAAAGTAAATTGCCTCTCTCTCTCCTCCCCTGATTTTCATGGTGGTGGGCCCCTCCGTCCCCCCAATCTACAATAAACAGATCACATGTTTCACATTATGTTAATTACGTAACTGGGACTACGTAGGTGTAGCATTACTTGTCCTAAAAAAACCAACTAAGCCAACCTCCCAGCATATCGCGTAGGGAAAAGACCCGGCCGTGCCATTTTAGTCGGGATTTACCGCATTACTAGTAGTAGTATTGATGGATCGCGAAGCAACAAGTTTTTTTAGGGGGCGAAGTACCTAGTTTAAAAGGAAGAAAGGTGGTACACTCACACCACCCCTGTCGCGGTCGCATTGCACCCCACACACATTCGGTCCTGCACACGGCTCACGCAAATGGAATGCGCTTCGGCTTGCCTCTTCACTGACACGTGGGACTGCACTTGGAGAAACCGACCATGTGCAAAACTCCCCCCACCCACCTCGTGAAAATCCTCCCCCCACCCAAAAATTCCCCCAAATCCTAGATTCAACCGCCCTTCAGCCAGCTAGCCAATAATATTCCCCAAACCCACCTCCCCCCGTCCCCCTCCACTCCATTCGCTCTGCCAAAGCCGCCCTCCCCGCCACGCCGATACGTCGGTGTCACGGTTCATCGAGGGGATGCGCGGCGATCCTCTCGCTCCCATAGTATGCTCTCGTAGACTGCCGTCCTCTAGCCGCACCGCCACCGCCGGCGACGTTCTTGTGGAGGCGCACGACAGTTAGCGCCACCACCGCTGGCGACGTTCGTGTGGAAACGCACGATGGTCAACTTCTCCCACGACACGCACATTCTAGACTGAGGCCCCGTGCATGTCGGTGTAGCACTGAATGTTAGCTGATAGACGCTGTTAATCTCACTGTTTGCCGAAGTAGTTACAGTCAATATGCTCTCGTTAAGAAGCTTCCTTGCCCTGTTCTACACTCAATCTACTAAGGTGAGATGGCATGCCAAGGCCGATTACTTGCTAAAATATCCTGCCATATATTTATTGTGACATAGATTTCCATGGTCTAGTAGCCAATCTGTTAGATGAAATAGCTCTACACCTTTTTATACTCGATCTTTGTTGCTGCGATGGCCTTCGATAGTTCGATGGCTGTGTGCTCGGCCTCATTGACTGCTGAAACAGCCTGCCATAATTTAGCACTCAAATCTGTTTTCTGAATTAGCTTTACATATATTTCGTTACATAGATCTGCTCATCCAAATATCTTGCCATAGGTTTAGACATCAACCTAGGTATTTTCTTCTGGACTTCATAAAAAAGCATATATGTTTTTCCTATAATATCTAGTAGAAGAACTAATTTGTATGTCTAATAGATGGACAGGACTTGGATAACTTCTGCTCGAAGATTCTCCACTGCATATGTCGAGGGGGTTGAAAACTTCATGAACTTTATCAGAGCTGAGTATGGTGGTCTGAAATCAGATGTGCTCTGCCCATGTAGCAGTTGTATGAATTCAGTTACAAGACCCCAGTCAACTTCGCAAAATCATCTACAGTTGTATGGGATGTCGGTCACATATACTAGGTGGGTTCATCATGGTGAAGCTGTGAACGTTAATGTTATTGACTACGCGGAAGCAACAAATCACCATCTTGATCTGCCTGATGCTTAGGTGGAAGAGGAGGAGGAGGTGGTGGTGGCAGAGCCAGTGAGTTTGACCAACATTGAAACAATGCTATGAAATGCTCGTGCACTCCGTGAACTTTCACCTGCATAAGAAAAACGGTGGGCCCACATGTTGGAACAATGCAACGTGGCTGTCACACCAGGAAATAAGCTGTCAGTATTCTCAGCTATGGTCACCTTTCTTCAGGTGAAGACATCCGAGCGGATGACCAACAAGTCATTCGATGCGATGTCGGCTGCTTTCCGCAAAGCTTTCCCAGATGCGTCTGAGCTGCCACACACCTACAGTAAAATGAAGAATTTCCTTCGTGTAGTTGGAATTGGATATGATATGATCCATGTTTGTAAGAATAATTGTGTTCTGTCCCGGAAGGATTATGACAACTTAAGTGAATGCCCGAAATGCAAATCATCAAGATGGAAAGATGGATATGCTGTGAAGAGGATTCCTCATAATGTTCCGAGACATCTTCCAATGACACCACGATTGCAGAGGTTGTTTCATGATGCTGAAACAAGAGAGGATGTACTGTGGCATTCTAGGAACCAGGATTTCAGAGATCAGAATGTAATGAGCCATCCATCACATGGTAGTGAGTGGAAAAGCTTCAATCAGAAGCACGAAACGTTTGGTGCTGTCCCAAAAAACATTGGACTTGGCTTAGCCTCAGATGGATTTAACCCATTTGGCCACCAGAGCGCGACGTATAGCATGTGGCCAGTGCTTGTTATCCCTTAAAACATGCCTCCAAATGTCTGCACCAAAGAATTAAACTACATGATGGCCTTGCTCATCCCAGGTCCAAAAAGTCCTAGAAAGGATTTTGATTTGTTCATGGAGCCTCTTGTGGAGGAACTTCAACAGCTATGGAGGGGTGTTCTCACTCGAGACCTATATAGCAGGCCACCAGCTGATTTCTTTCTGCGTGCTGTTATAATTTGGTGCATCCATGATTATCCGGCTTTGGGAACTATGTTATGGCAAATGACACATGGTTACAATGCATGTGTTCGCTGTGACAGGAATCCGCCGTCATACGCAATACTTAGCAAGATCTGTTACATTGGACACCGTCGTTTCCTAGCCAAGGACAAGCCGCATCCTAGAAAATACTGAAGACATGTGTTCAATGCAAAGCATGAAAACCTTGATGCGCCAAAGAGGCTCACCGCCGATGAGTTGCAAGTGGAATTAGAGAAGGCCAGACATATTACACCAGGAAACCATCCTGATAATGGTAGCGGGAAAAGGAAGCGTGGCAGGGCAGAAGAGAGATTATTTTTTACCCGCAGGTCCACTTTGTGGGACTTGGAGTATTGGAAAGATTTGGATCTGCGGCATAATCTTGATGTGATGCACATCGAGAAAAATATATGTGGCAACATTATCGGCACACTTCTTAATATTGAAGGCAAGAAGAAAGATACCTTAAAATTTAGGATTGACTTTACACACCTGGGTATCGGAAAGGATTTGCAGGTGCAAGATGAAGGTAAACCACGGGATATGGCACCAGCTGTGTACGTCTTGGACATGGTAAAAAGAAAAGAATTCTGCAAGGTCCTATCATGCGTGAGATTCCCACATGGATTTGCTTCCAACCCTGAAAGGAGAGTCAGTTCAGATGGAGACAAGGTACAAGGGTTGAAAACTCATGACTGCCACGTCCTACTTCAAAGGGTTTTACCTGTTATCCTTAAAGGATTGGGCCGCCCTGACTTATACAGAGCAGTTGCAGAGTTGGGACAATTCTTCAGGGAACTCTGCAGTAGAAATATCAGGATAGATGCTTTGGAGCGTCTTAGAGACAAGATACCAACTATCCTATGCGACCTTGAGAAGATATATCCTCCAGCCTTCTTTGATGTGATGGTGCATTTGGCTGTTCATCTACCTGATGAGGCACTACTTAGAGGTCCAGTACAGTATGGCTGGATGTACCCTATTGAAAGGCGGCTAGGCACTTTCAAGGGCTATGATAGGAACAAAGCTAGACCCAAGGGTTCCATTGCAGAGGCCTACATTGCTACAGAAGCGTTGACATTCTACTCAAAATACATTGAAACAGCTGATCAGCTTAGCAAAGACATGGATGAAGACAATCCCGGGCTCAATGTTTTCGATTATTCTGTTCGAGTTACAGGGAAGAGTCGACAAGAGGACAAACCTAAAGATTTGGACAAAATGGTTTGGTATGTGTTGAATAGCTGTCCTGAGATACTACCTTATATCAAGTAAGTGTAAGTACTACAGCTTATACATCGTAATCTACTAAACTTGTAGCACATTCTTATATATTTAGATGTTTGACGCGATCACTATGTTGTGCAACATCTACAAAAAGGAGTTACTACCGTAAAATCCAAGAAACATTGACAAACTGCTTATGGCAGGATTTGCGAAATGGTTGAAGAGCCATGTAATCTTTTGAATTGCACTGTCAGTTTTTTTAATATATTGAGTACATAAGATGATCGGCTTGACTATTTTCTAACCATAGGTTAAGAAGATGCGGGAGGATGGGCATGCAGTTGATGATGCCCTTTACTCACTAGCAATGGATCCTGATACTCGGGCAAGACATTATGAATCTTGCGTTGTTGGAGATGTGCGCTACAACACCCTTGCACGAGATGAAGGCAGGAAGACACAAAACAGTTCTATCATGAGCACGGATATGTATGACAAAGATACAACTGAAATGTATGCTAACATAACAGACATTGTTCAGTTGCAGTATATCTCCAGTTTCGAGGATCATCGGTGTGTGGTTCTGTTGTGCTGTGGTTGGTATAACCTGTTTTCCAGGATCGCAAAACCCAGAGTTGATGATTATTTCAAATCCATCAATGTCAAGGCGGCGTACCAGACCAACGAGCCTTTTATTTTGGCAAATCAAGCAACACAGTTATTTTTCTTGGAAGACACATTTACACGTAGCGATGACTGAAGAGTAGTGCAAAGGTGTGGCCTAGGCGGTAATATTTTTTTACTCGTAGTGTATTTGTGATTATTATATGGGTTTTGATATTAGTTTAGGGCAGATAAATAAGTTAATTACCATATACTTGTTGGAAATATGCCCTAGAGGCAATAATAAATTAGTTATTATTATATTTCCTTGTTCATGATAATCATTTATTATCCATGCTAGAATTGTATTGATAGGAAACTCAGATACATGTGTGGATACATAGAGAACACCATGTCCCTAGTAAGCTTCTAGTTGACTACCTCGTTGATCAATAGATGCTTACGGTTTCCTGACCATGGACATTGGATGTCATTGATAACGGGATCACATCATTAGGAGAATGATGTGATGGACAAGACCCAATCCTAAGCCTAGCACAAGATCATGCAGTTCGTATGCTAAAGCTTTTCTAGTGTCAAGTATCATTTCCTTAGACCATGAGATTGTGCAACTCCCGGATACTGTAGGAATACTTTGGGTGTGCCAAACGTCACAACGTAACTGGGTGGCTATAAAGGTACACTACAGGTATCTCCGAAAGTGTCTGTTGGGTTGGCACGAATCGAGACTGGGATTTGTCACTCTGTGTAAACGGAGAGGTATCTCTGGGCCCACTCGGTAGGAAATCATCATAATGTGCACAATGTGATCAAGGAGTTGATCACGGGATGATGTGTTACGGAATGAGTAAAGAGACTTGCCGGTAACGAGATTGAACAAGGTATCGGGATACCACGATCGAATCTCGGGCAAGTATCGTACCGATAGACAAAGGGAATTGTATACGGGATTGATTAAGTCCTTGACATCGTGGTTCATCCGATGAGATCATCGTGGAACATGTGGGAGCCAACATGGGTATCCAGATCCCGCTGTTGGTTATTGGCCAGAGAGTCGTCTCGGTCATGTCTACATGTCTCCCGAACCCGTAGGGTCTACACACTTAAGGTTCGGTGACGCTAGGGTTATAGAGATATTAGTATGCGGTAACCCGAAAGTTGTTCGGAGTCCCGGAAGAGATCCCGGAAGTCACGAGGAGTTCCGGAATGGTCCGGAGTTAAAGATTTATATATGGGAAGTCTTGTTTTGGTCGCCGGAAAAGTTTCGTGCATTATCGGTATTGTACCGGGAGTGCCGAAAGGGGTCCGGGGGTCCACCAAGGGGGTCCACCTGCCCCGGGGGCCACATGGGCTGTAGGGGTGTGTGCCTTGGCCTATATGGGCCAAGGGAACCAGCCCCAAGAGGCCCATGCACCAAGAGATAAGGGAAAGGAAGAGTCCTAAAGGGGGAAGGCACCTCCTAGGTGCCTTGGGGAGGATGGACTCCTCCCTGGCCGCACCCTTCCTTGGAGGAAGGGCCAAGGCTGCGCCCCCCCCCCTCTCTCTTGGCCCTATATATAGTGGGGGGAAGGGAGGGCAGCCACACATAAGCCCTGGCGCCTCCCTCTCCCTCCCATGACACATCTCCCTCCTCCCGCAGTGCTTGGCAAAGCCCTGTTGGAATCCCGCTACTTCCACCACCACGCCGTCGTGCTGCTGGATCTCCATCAACCTCTCCTCCCCCCTTGCTGGATCAAGAAGGAGGAGATGTCACTGCTCCGTACGTGTGTTGAACGCGGAGGTGCCGTCCGTTCGGCGCTAGGATCATCGGTGATTTGGATCACGACGAGTACGACTCCATCAACCCCGTTCTCTTGAACGCTTCCGCGCGCGATCTACAAGGGTATGTAGATCCACTCCTCCCTCGTTGCTAGATGTCTCCATAGATGGATCTTGGTGACACGTAGAAAATTTTGAATTATTGCTATGTTACCCAATAGTGGCATCATGAGCTAGGTCTATGCGTAGTTTCTATGCACGAGTAGAACACAAAGTAGTTGTGGGCATTGATTTTGTTCAATATGCTTACCGTTACTAGTCCAATCTTGATTCGGCGACATTGTGGGATGAAGCGGCCCGGACCGACCTTACACATACTCTTAGGTGAGACTGGTTCCACCGACTGACATGCACCAGTTGCATAAGGTGGCTAGCGGGTGTCTGTCTCTCCCACTTTAGTCGGATCGGATTCGATGAAAAGGGTCCTTATGAAGGGTAAATAGCAATTGGCATATCACGTTGTGGTTTTTGCGTAGGTAAGAAACGTTCTTGATAGAAACCCATAGCAGCCACGTAAAACATGCAAACAACAATTAGAGGACGTCTAACTTGTTTTTGCAGGGGTATGCTATGTGATGTGATATGGCCAAGAAGAATGTGATGCATGATATGTGATGTATGAGATTGATCATGTTCTTGTAATAGGAATCACGACTTGCATGTCGATGAGTATGACAACCGGCAGGAGCCATAGGAGTTGTCTTAATTTATTTATGACCTGCGTGTCAACATAAACGTCATGTAATTACTTTACTTTATTGCTAACCATTAGCTGTAGAAGTAGAAGTAATAGTTGGCGAGACAACTTCATGAAGACACGATGATGGAGATCATGGTGCCATGCCGGTGACGATGATGATCATGGAGCCCCGAAGATGGAGATCAAAAGGAGCAATATGATATTGGCCATATCATGTCACTATTTGATTGCATGTGATGTTTATCATGTTTATACATCTTATTTGCTTAGAACGACGGTAGTAAATAAGATGATCCCTCATTAAAATTTCAAGAAAGTGTTCCCCCTAACCGTGCACCGTTGTGAAAGTTCGTCGTTTCGAAGCACCACGTGATGATCGGGTGTGATAGATTCTTACGTTCACATACAATGGGTGTAAGCCAGATTTACACACGCAAAACACTTAGGTTGACTTGACGAGCCTATCATGTACAGACATGGCCTCGGAACACAAGAGACTGAAAGGTCGAGCATGAGTCGTATAGAAGATACGATCAACATGAAGATGTTCACCGATGTTGACTAGTCCGTCTCACGTGATGATCGGACAAGGCCTAGTTGACTCGGATCATGTAATCACTTAGATGACTAGAGGGATTTCTATCTGAGTGGGAGTTCATAAGATGAACTTAATTATCCTGAACATAGTCAAAAGGTCTTCGCAAATTATGTCGTAGCTTGCGCTTCAGTTCTACTATTTAGATATGTTCCTAGAGAAAAATTTGTTGAAAGTTGATAGTAGCAATTGTGCAGACAGTAAAAGGCTTATGTCCTTAATGCACCGCTCAGTGTGCTGAACCTCGAACGTCGTCTATGGATGTTGCGAACATCTGACATACACATTTTGATAACTACGTGATAGTTCAGTTAAACGGTTTAGAGCTGAGGCACCGAAGACGTTTAAAACGTCGCGAAACATATGAGATGTTTCGAGGGCTGAAATTGGGATTTCAGGCTCGTGCCCACGTCAAGAGGTATAAGACCTCCGACGATTTTCTTAGCCTGCAAACTAAGGAGAAAAGCTCAATTGTTGAGCTTGTGCTCAGATTGTCTGAGTACAACAATCATTTGAATCAAGCGGGAGTTGATCTTCCAAATGAGATAGTGATGTTTCTCCGAAGTCATTACCACCAAGCTGCTAGAGCTTCGTGATGAACTATAATGTATCAGGGACATATATGATGATCCTTGAGATATTCGCGATGTTTGACACCACAAAAGTAGAAATCAAGAAGGAGCATCAATTGTTGATGGTTGGTGAAACCACTAGTTTCAAGAAGGGCAAGGGCAAGAAGGGAAACTTCATGAAACGGCAAATCAGCTGCTGCTCTAGTGAAGAAACCCAAGGTTGAGCCCAAACCCGAGACTAAGTGCTTCTGTAATAAGGGGAACAGCCACTGGAGCAGAATTACCCTAGATACTTGGTATATGAGAAGGCTGTCGATAGAAGTATATTGGATATTCATTATGTTAATGTGTACTTTACTAGTACTCCTAGTAGCACCAGGGTATTAGATACCGGTTCGGTTGCTAAGTGTTAGTAACTCGAAATAAAAGCTACGGAATAAACGGAGACTAGCTAAAGGTGAGATGACGATATGTGTTGGAAGTATTTCCAAGGTTGATCAAATATCGTACGCTCCCTCTACCATCGAGATTGGTGTTTGCGTTGAGCATAGACGTGATTGGATTATGTCTATCGCAATACGGTTATTCATTTAAGGAGAATAATGGTTACTCTATTTATTTGAATAATACCGTCAATGGTCTTGCACCTAAAATGAATGGTTTATTGAACCTCGATCGTAGTGATACACATTTTCATGCCAAAGGTATAAGATAGTAATGATAGTACCACACAAATGTGGCACTGCAATTTGAGTCATATTGGTATAAAACGCATGAAGAAGCTCCATGTTGATGGATCTTTGGACTCACTCGTTTTTTGAAAAGTTTGAGACATGCGAACCATGTCTATTGGTGTATATGCATGAAGAAACTCCATGCAAATGGACCGTTTGGACTCACTTGATTTTAAATCACTTGAGACATGCAAATCATACCACATGGGCAAGATGACTGAAAGCCTCATTTTCAGTAAAATGGAACTAGAAAGCAACTTGTTGGAAGTAATACATTTTTATGTGTGCAGTGCAATGAGTGCTGGGGCGTGTAGTGGATATCGTTATGTTCTTACTTCATAGATGATTTGAGTAGATGTTGAGTATATTTACTTGATGAATCACGAGTCTGAATTATTGAAAGGTTCAAATAATTTCAGGGTGAAGTTGAAATATCATCGTGACAAGAGGATAAAATATCTATGATATGATCATAGAGATGAATATCTGAATTACGAGTTTGGCACAGAATTAAGACATTGTGGAAATTGTTTCACAACTAATACAGCCTGGAACACCATTGTGTGATGGTGTGTCCGAACATCATAACTGCACCCTATTGGATATGATGCATACCATGATGTCTCTTATCGAATTGCCACGATAGTTTATGGGTTAGGCATTAGAGGCAACCACATTCACTTTAAATAAGGCACCACGTAATTCCGATGAGATGACATCGTATGAACTATGGTTTAGAGAAACCTAAGCTGTCATTTCTTAAAAGTTTGGGGCTGCGATGCTTATGTGAAAAGTTTCAGGCTGATAAGCTCGAACCCAAAGCGGATAAATGCATCTTCATAGGACACCCAAAACAGTTGGGTATACATCCTGTCTCAGATCCGAAAGCAATAAGGGATTGTTTCTAGAATCGGGTCCTTTCTCGAGGAAAAGTTTCTCTCGAAAGAATTGAGTGGGAGGATGGTGGAGACTTGATGAGGTTATTGAACCGTCTCTTCAACTAGTGTGTGGCAGGGCACAGGAAGTTGTTCCTGTGGCACCTACACCAATTGAAGTGGAAGCTTATGATAGTGATCATGAAACTTCAGATCAAGTCACTACCAAACCTCGTGGGATGACAAGGATGCGTACTACTTCAGAGTGGTACGTGATCCTGTCTTGGAAGTCATGTTGCTAGACAACAATGAACCTACGAGCCATGGAGAAACGATGGTGGTCCCGGATTCTGATAAATGGCTCGAGGACATAAAATCCGAGAGAGGATCCATGTATGAAAACAAAGTGTAGACTTTGGCAGAACGGCTCGATGGTCGTAAGGCTATTGAGTACAGATGGATTTTAAAAGGAGGACGGACAATGATGGTAAGTATCACCATTAAGAAAGCTCGACTTGTCGTTAAGATTTTTTCCGACAAGTTCAAGGAGTTGACTATGATGAGACATTCTCACTCGTAGCGATGCTAAGAGTCTGTTGGAATTATATTAGCGATTACTGCATTATTTATGAAATCTAGCAGATAGGATGTCAAAACATTGTTTCCTCGACAATTTTTTGAGGAAAGGTTGTATGTGATACAACCGGAAGGTTTTGTCAATCCTGAAAGATGCTAACAAGTATGCAAAGCTCCAGCAATCCTTCTAAGAACTGGAGTAAGCATCTCGGAGTTGGAATGTACGCTTTGATGAGATGATCAAAGATTTTGGGTTTATACAAAGTTTATGAGAAACTTGTATTTCCAAAGAAGTGAGTGGGAGCACTATAGAATTTCTGATGAGTATATGTTGTTGACATATTATGGATCAGAAATGATGTAGAATTTCTGGAAAGCATATAGGGTTATTTGGAAAGTGTTTTTCAATGGAAAGCCTGGATTAAGCTACTTGAACATTGAGCATCAAGATCTATAAGGATAGATCAAAACGCTTAATGGTACTTTCAAATGAGCACATACCTTGACATGATCTTGAAGGGGTTCAAGATGGATCAGTTAAAGAAGGAGTACTTGCCTGAGTTGTAAGGTATGAAGTTAAGACTTAAAGCTCGACCACGGCAGAAGAAAGAGAAAGGACGAATGTCGTCCCCTATGCTTTTGTCATAGGCTCTATACGGTATGCCATGCTAAGTACCGCACCTGATGTGTGCCTTGCCACATATCTGGCAAGAGGGTACAAAGGTAATCTAGGAGTAGATCACCAGATAGCGGTCTAAATTATCCTTAGAGGAATAAGGATATGTGTCTTGGTTATGGAGGTGATAAAGAGTTCAACATAAAGAGTTACATCGATGCAAGCTTAACACCTATCCGGATAGCTCTGAGTAGAGATACCGGATACGTATAATGGAGCAACAATTTAGAATAGCTCCAAGTAGAACAGTTATTTGAAAAGGCTCCAAATATAGCGTAGTATCTGCATCTACAAGATGACATAGAGATTTGTGAAGTACATACGGATCTGAAAGATTCAGACCCGTTGACTATAACATCTCTCACAAGCATAACATGATCAAACCCAGAACTCATCGAGTGTTAATCACATGGTAATGTGAACTAGATTATTGACTCTAGTAAACTCTTTGGGTGTTAGTCACATGGGGATGTGACCTTGAGTGTTAATCACATATCGATGTGAACTGGATTATTGACTCTAGTGCAAGTGGGAGACTGTTGGAAATATGCCCTAGAGGCAATAATAAATTAGTTATTATTATATTTCCTTGTTCATGATAATCGTTTATTATCCATGCTAGAATTGTATTGATAAGAAACTCAGATACATGTGTGGATACATAGACAACACCATGTCCCTAGTAAGCCTCTAGTTGACTAGCTCGTTGATCAATAGATGGTTATGGTTTCCTGACCATGGACATTGGATGTCATTGATAATGGGATCACATCATTAGGAGAATGATGTGATGGACAAGACCCAATCCTAAGCCTAGCACAAGATCATGTAGTTCGTATGCTAAAGCTTTTCTAATGTCAAGTATCATTTCCTTAGACCATGAGATTGTGCAACTCCCGGATACCGTAGGAATACTTTGGGTGTGCCAAACGTCACAACGTAACTGGGTGGCTATAAAGGTACACTACAGGTATCTCCGAAAGTGTCTGTTGGGTTGGCACGAATTGAGACTGGGATTTGTCACTCTGTATAAATGGAGAGGTATCTCTGGGCCCACTCAGTAGGACATCATCATAATGTGCACAATGTGATCAAGGAGTTGATCACGGGATGATGTGTTACAGAACGAGTAAAGAGACTTGCCGGTAACGAGATTGAGGTATCGGGATACCGACGATCGAATCTCGGGCAAGTATCGTACCGATAGACAAAGGGAATTGTATACGGGATTGATAAGTCCTTGACATCGTGGTTCATCCGATGAGATCATCGTGGAACATGTGGGAGCCAACATGGGTATCCATATCCCGCTGTTGGTTATTGGCCGGAGAGTCGTCTCGGTCATGTCTACGTGTCTCCCGAACCCGTAGGGTCTACACACTTAAGGTTCGGTGACGCTAGGGTTATAGAGATATTAGTATGCGGTAACCCGAAAGTTGTTTGGAGTCCCGGATGAGATACCGGACGTCACGTGGAGTTCCGGAATGGTCTGGAGGTAAATATTTATATATGGGAAGTCTTGTTTTGGTCGCCGAAAAAGTTTCGCGCATTATCAGTCTTGTATCGGGAGTGCCGAAAGGGGTCCGGGGGTCCACCAAGGGGGTCCACCTGCCCCGGGGGCCACATGGTCTGTAGGGGTGTGTGCCTTGGCCTATATGGGCCAAGGGCACCAGCCCCAAGAGGCCCATGCGCCAAGAGATAAGGGAAAGAAGAGTCCTAAAGGGGGAAGGCACCTCCTAGGTGCCTTGGGGAGGATGGACTCCTCCCTGGCCGCACCCTTCCTTGGAGGAAGGGCCAAGGCTGCGCCCCCCCTCTCTCTTGGGCCTATATATAGTGGGGGGAAGGGAGGGCAGACACACCTAAGCCCTGGCGCCTCCCTCTCCCTCCCATGACACATCTCCCTCCTCCCGCAGCGCTTGGCGAAGCCCTGTTGGAATCCCGCTACTTCCACCACCACGCCGTCGTGCTGCTGGATCTCCATCAGCCTCTCCTCCCCCCTTGCTAGATCAAGAAGGAGGAGACATCACTACTCCGTACGTGTGTTGAACGCGGAGGTGCCGTCCGTTCGGCGCTAGGATCATCGGTGATTTGGATCACGACAAGTATGACTCCATCAACCCTGTTCTCTTGAACGCTTCCGCGCGCGATCTACAAGGGTATGTAGATCCACTCCTCCCTCGTTGCTAGATGTCTCCATAGATGGATCTTGGTGACACGTAGAAAATTTTGAATTATTGCTATGTTACCCAACACTACTACCATTGAAAAATAACCCGTTTGGCATATCAGTGCAGTATGTGGCATGATTTCTTTCTTGTGTAGGTAATTCCTTGCTTGCCCTACGTAGACCTCCATTTATGCCCTAGGCAAGGCTTTTGGCCATTGCCTAGTGCCTAGGTGTGCCTAGGCACCTCCTAGGCACTGCCTTTTCCAATAGAGGTTTGATTAGAGGAATTCGTTTAATGAAGTTGCACCACAAGATGATGCTTACACTGCTCCTGATGTACAAGATAACACAAATGTTCCTAATATCTTTGAGAACCATCACTTCAATGACGCCGGTGAAAAGATTGCCTGTCGTGCTATGGACATACAAGAGTTGATCAAGAAGAAGCCAATGTTCGAGGACGTTGAGGATGATGAAGAAGATGACACCATGGGGAATTATGATTCAGACTGATACACATGGCGAAGATGTTGACGTTGCTACTGCGGATGATGATTACATTGCTTTTGTCGTATTTGCCTGTCAGAAGACATTTTTTATCTACTATGTGAAATTGTGTTTGCTATGACAACAGAAACCTGATGAACATGTTGTTTACTATTTTCCTATGAGAACATCACTTGTTATGTATGCTGATTTGTGTTTGGTGATTGTATGACGACTAAAACATGATGACATTATTGTTTAGTTGTACTCATATTTGGCTGTGAAACTTGAATTTGATGACATAGTTTGTTGTTGGACTGCAATTTGCTCGACGTCTTTGAATGAGAACAAAGCTGACCCGACAGGTCCTCTGCTAATTTATTTATTTATTACCAAAAGGGCCTTTGCTATTTATTTATTTATGAGCAAAAGGGGATACCCCCTAATTTCCGTTAATAGAAATCATTAGATGTTCACAACACTATGCCCAACCTACTACACAGGTTTCATTCATTACTAGTTTCAGCAAAGTGCTCATGTCATAGCCACTGAATACATCACGAGTGCTACATACACTGCAAATAAAGAGACAATCATCCTATAGAGCACATCGATTTTCCCCATTATCTTCACAAGCTCTTTTATCTCCTCATTGCTGTCAAGGCTGTTCAGCAGCTGTTGCTTGGCCATGATCGGAGGAACTGCATCTTTAACCTTCTGCTCTGCATCTTCCTCTTCTGCCGTTCCTTTAGTTACTTGTCCAACACCCCAACCTGCTGGTATTGGGATTCCTCGGCTAACCAAATAATCAGCATAGTTGCACTCCCCCACATCAGCAACTTCCCAGAAATACAAATCACACGAATCTTCCCTTTTCTGCATGAATCAAATTGGAAGATCATCAACCAAACTATTAAAAAAATCAGCAACTGAAAGCAGCAAAACAACACTTAAACATATTATTACCCCATGATTCGGGCATTTGTAGAAGACTCGGCCAGGGTTGAGGATTGTGGTTGAGACGCGACGGATTACTCTGCATGATTTGCAGCAGTGGCACCACACCAACGGTAGCGAGTTGTGATGAGCAACCAGCTGCGGTGCGCGTGTCGGCAGGGGTGTGATGAGACCCACAGGCGATGGTAAGGGTGGTGACTTGGCGCATATTTGGTTGTTGCCTGCTGAAGTGCAGGTGGACGAGCAGCCAGCGGACAAGGTTGCTGCGGCCAGAGCTTCTGATGCTAGGTAGAGTAAGTAGAGAAGAGGAGAAGCGAACGTTGGATATGTCAGTTTCATTACTTGCAGAGTAGCATAGCACCATATATAGTCATAGTCTAGGTTTGGACTCGAACCATCTACAGGAGCACGTCTCTCTTTTTTCTAAAGCTCAGCAACGTCTCTTTACTGGTACACTAGCTTGTTTTGTACGCCTTCTCAAGTCTTTGATTCCTCCACCTGACATCTAGGACCCACTGGAAGGGTCTCTATATTTCGCGAAAAAAACGTGCCCCCCACTGACAGGTCGGACCCACCAGCTATCTTCGCACGCAAGGAAGTGCCTCCTTATTACGCACAAAAAAATGAGTACTCCCCCTGCCAGCTGGAACCCGGCATCGTGGGAGGCTGACTTGTGGGCCTACCAAGTTGATGGGGACGGAGGGCTTTGTCAACTTAGTCAATATGAACGATTCTAGCTCCAGTTACCATACGATGTTCATCCAACGACAGTAGTGCTTCTTCAACCTTTGGTCTTCTTGCTCCAGCCGCCCAAACCAGCGTCGGTCATGCCGCGTGCTCCTGCCTCCTGTGACCGGTTGTGATGCCGTAGAGGCCTCACCGCCCCCTACTACTCCCACCGCTCGCCAGTCCATCCCTTTACTCACCCACACCCCCTGTTATTTTGCTGTGACGGCAGCCTCACACCGCAGCCGAACCAATGAACGCTCATACTCCTCTCCGCATGGGCATCTACTGGCACGTCCTCCCAGGCTCCGCGTCATCTGTCATGGATCTAAGACTGACAGTAGAATAGGGGGTAGGTATTAGGAAGGCAAGATCCTAGCTATGGCGAAGTTGTACACATGAGTTTAACGAGTTCAGGCCCTTCACGGAGGAAGTAATAGCCCTACGCCTCGGAGCCCGGAGGCGGTCGACTGAATTATGCGTGTGTGTGTGTTACAAGGGGTGTGAACCCTTGTGCCAGTGGAGGGGGTGGCTTATATAGAGTGTGCCAGGACCACAGCCAACCCATGTTACAAGGAGTTCAATGTACATAAAGAGGGAGCGTTACAGGTAACGTCCGTAATAAAGTGATATAAATGATCATTAAGTCTATGAGTAATGCCCGACCATTGCTGTGCAGAGTGACTTTAGATCTTCTGTTTGTCGAGTGGTTTATGTTACGGTCGAGTGACATAGAACCTTCCGAGTGGAATGCTTCTGGTCGAGTGGATGTTGTTATCCTTTGAATACTTCTGACTTTAGGGTGATGTCCTAGGGGAGGGTCTCTAGGTCAGGCCTATGACCCTACCCTAGGTACATAGCTTCATCATTAGCCCCCGAATGGTTCAGGGTTCGAGTCGAGAAGGAGTTGAGAATACTTCCGACTGAATACCTGTGCTTCGGAAATGTCTTGCCTGGTACAATGAATCAACACGATGACTCCAACTTCTTTTTCAGTCGCCTTGATCTATTCTTGGTTTTGTCGACTGAACTTTCATTGTTAAGCTTCGAGTGCTCGTAAAGAAATAATCTTAAGTCTGACAGGTTGGTCTGCTGTTTGCAGATCTCCCGGGATTCGAATTTTGGGAAGCGCGCGAGGCGGAGGGGGCCACAGTAATCGGGACAGATTAGGCAGGGCCGCCTCGATTCTTGCGTCGCCTTTTTCGCCACGTACCGCGTGCGTGGTTGTTGCGGGATTTGATAGGATCGCCTGGACCCACGCGTCAGCCACTCGGAAAAGACCTCATATAAGGCGCTGCCTGGGGTTTTCACACTGTGCGTTCCCATTCTTCTTCTTCTTCCTCCTCAATTTTCTCCGGCACAGCCACCTCTACTCTCAGCGCCGCCGCTTTGTTCGAGCCTCGCTCGCAGCGATGGGGAAGGAGAAGACGGTGGCCTTGGAGCGCGCGAAGAAGGCGATGGCGAAGGCGAAGGGGAAGAAGTCCAGCCAGGGCGGATCCTCGTCGAGGTCCGGCCTGCCGCGCGGTTGGATCCAGGGCGACTGGATTCGGTCGATTATCCGTCAGGATGACCTCGACGATCTGGCCGAGGGGGGCTGATCCCCCACGGATCCGCGCGGCTCCTGGAGGGCGAGACCGAGCCGCAGCCGCAGGAGGGTGAGTGCGCTCTCCTCGCCACCCACGTCGACCACAGATTTTCTCTGCCTCCTCATCCTTTCTTCCGAGCTTTCTTGAACTTCTTTGGAGCACAACTCCACCATTTTCCCCCCAACACCATCGTCTACCTTGCCGCCTTCGTGTCTATGTGTGATAATTTCTTGGGTTGTCGACCACACTGGGCCTCTTCAAGCAAATTTTCATGTGCCGCTCTTAGTCGGTCAAGAAGGCCAATCCGACTCATGAAAGGATGCAAGCGATCCAGATGTGTGGGGGTCTTGGGATTCAGATGAGGTGTAAAGCTCTTTCCCAGCCATGATCCTTCCTGAGTCAGTCCGAGGGTGGCAGTCGACCTGGTTCTACTACAAAGACCAGCCGACTCCAGGTCAGTTGACTGGACTTCCCCCCTTTTCCATGGCTCGAGTAGAGAAGCCCTCCGCCTTGAAAGTGGCCCTGGAGTAGAAAGCGGAGGTGAAGGTGCTGGTAGAGCGAGTGGTCCAGCTCGTCAGCGATGACGTGACCGGCATGGATCTGTTGAAGGTCTTCCTTAGACGCCGCATTCAGCCGCTTCAAGCTCGTGACCATCCGATGTGGATGTATTCGGGCATTGATGATTCCACTTGGATCCACCCAGAAGAGGTCGACGAGGATACGGTGGAGAATTGGTTGAGGGGTATCACTTGCAACAAAGATAACTCCAGGGGTCCAGGAGAGTCCCTCCACTCGACAACTCGTACGAAACAGACAAGGTCCAACTCTGAATTATCGAGTGTTTTCTTGATTTATCATGTAACTGCTTGTTGTCAACCGACTGATTTTTGTTTCACTTGAGGTCTTTCAGGTCTTTACTGAATTATACTCGATGCCCAACGGGGAGCAGGAGCTGGATCCAGAGGGGGAGGCGAGAGCCGTGAGTGGCATTCTGACGGAGAGGAGGATGAGGAGAGCGACGACCCGAGTGATGAAGAAGAGGTCGACTCACCTCCCTATTGGGAAAGGCAATCCAAGCACACTCATGATCCGGTAAGCATCCGCGGCAAAGCGACCGCGCAAACCGAGCAGTCATCAAAGCGCCCTCGGACGTCTTCTCTAGGTCCAACTGAGAAGGCACCGAAGCAACTGAAAGTTGCACCGTCAAAACCGCAGTAAGCCTTGCCCAAGATCAAAGTGACCATTCCCACTATTTCCAGGTAATAGTTGGACTTGAATTCTTTGTTTAGTACGACATGGGTCTTGGTCGACTCACTGTTATAGACCTGACCGATTGAATCTTGAAATTTGCAGTGCTGCTACCTCCGAGACTTCTGCTTACAAGAATGAAGATGAAGAAATGGAAGATGCAGTCACCTCCAATCCGGGTACGATCCTCGTAATCCTGTCCTCATTTACTCGGTTGTTTTATTGGTCGATTGAATTTTTGGCAATTGATTCTTTTTGCAGCTCCTCCCCATGTCATTGATCTTCCAGATGATGACGAGGATGTGCCACTGAGGTCCCAGGGGAGAAGAAACAGGAAGGCATCAGCTGGAAAGACACCTCAATCTGCATCGGCGACCGAAACGGCAATCCAGGAAGGTGGCAATGCCAATCGGACATCTGTAACTTTCGCCGTACTACTAACGAGTGCTCAGCCTTCAGCGTCGACTGCCCAGACTCCAGCCGATGCATCTTCGCTCTTTACTGCACATCTCATCCTAGAGGACCAAGTGGGTGCTGCCAAAAAAGCTATACGCCAGGCGGGCATCATGATGGAGCAGATGAAGGTGGTCCGAGAAGCCAACCAAGCGGCTTACGACGCCAGCTCAACCCTTCAGAGCAACGTCCAGGTTGGTTGATCGCCGACTGACTCTTTAGCTCATCGCTTGTTCTGTTAGGATATGCTACTTCAAAACTTTCTTTGAAGAATCTTTTCATATGTCTGCGTTTCGCATTCGTACACCCACTGGGTGTTTTGATTTGCCACTGAGCATACTTGTATCTTGAGTCAACTAGGTTGTGTCGATTGGATCTTTGAACTAGTGGGGGCACGCTGAGTGCACCCACTGGGTGTAGTCCCCAAGACCATAGTTGACTGCAGGCAGTCGACTATGGTTTGAGAAGCTAAATTTTCCACTCGGCCTGGACGGACCATGTCGAGTGGAATCTGAACCAGTGGGGGCATGCTAAGTGCACCCACTGGGTGTAGTCCCCTAGACTACTGTTGGATGTTTGATTCGGCAGTAGTCTTAGAACTTGTTGAATTATCAGACCATTGTTCTGAAGTAACCAATCTTTCCATCTGTCGATTGACTGTCTTTTGATTACAGAAATCTTGTGAACTTGGAGCTCGTTTTGCTGACCTGGAGAAGAAGCACATTCA
The DNA here is from genome assembly GCF_002162155.2 of Triticum dicoccoides. Classification (NCBI taxonomy): domain Eukaryota; kingdom Viridiplantae; phylum Streptophyta; class Magnoliopsida; order Poales; family Poaceae; genus Triticum; species Triticum dicoccoides. The sequence goes on along the minus strand of NC_041388.1, from coordinate 117,419,629 downwards.
GCTCAACCTCGATCTAGAACTGGCCAAGACAAATTTGTAGAAGGCCAAGGATGAAGCCGCTGGTAAGGGAAAACTTGTCGACTGATTTGTCTCTCAACCAGATGTGATTTGTTTTTTCTAAACCGAGTGTTATTTCTTTCAGAGAAACTAAACCAAGCTCTTGTGAAAAAGGATCAAGATCTTGCAACCACACAGAGAATAGCTGATGAGAGAACTGCGCTCGCTGAACAGAAGCTAGCTTCAGTCGGCAAACTGGAAGAAGAAAACGCCAAGCTGAAAACTGCCCTTGATGAGGCCAATAAGGAAGTGACTTGCTTGAAGAAGGACAAGAACAATCTGAATGAGAAGATGGAAGGCATTGCTCGCAAAAGGGACGATCTGGAGAATTATCTGGGAGGTCTTACCAAGAAGCTGTTTGTCATGCTTGAAGCTATTTTCTTCGGCCCAACTGACCTGCAGAAGAAGCAGATTCAGCCCAACCTCGATCTGGAACTAGCCAAGACAAATTTGTAGAAGGCCAAGGATGAAGCCGCTGGTAAGAGAAAACTTGTTGACTGATTTGTCTCTGAACCGGATGTTATTTGGTTTTTCTGAACCAAGTGTTATTTCTTTCAGAGAAACTGAACCAAGCTCTAGCGAAAAAGGATCAAGATCTTGCAGTCGCATAGAGAACAACTAATGAGAAAACTGCGCTCGCTGAACAAAAGCTAGCTTAAGTCGGCAAACTGGAAGAAGAAAATGCCAAGCTGAAAACTCCCCTTGATGAGGCCAATAAGGAAGCAACTCGCTTGAAGAAGGACAAGAACAATCTGAACGAGAAGATGGAAGCCATTGCTCGCAAGAGGGACGATCTGGAGAATTATCTGGGAGGTCTTTCCAAGAAGCTATTCGTCATGCTTGAAGGTATTTTCTTTGGCCCGACTGACTTGTTACTGTCGACTCGACATACAACCACTGACTCATCTTTGAACTGTGGGCGCAGAATTTTGCCAGAACTTCGAGGAAGAGACTGGGTGAATTGAAACAAGCTTGGACCCCATCCACTCTCGAATGAAGGACGAAGCTGCCATGAACGTACTCCGACTGGAATCTTGCATTGCTGGTGTTGTCGACTATCTTGCTGGACTGAAAGCCGCAATGTCGCGGATCGACACAGCACTCAGGCCAAGGGCGACGCTCCAGAATGACCTCGAGTCTCTAATGACTGGACTTAATGAGGTTCCCCGTCGAGTGCAAGAATGGAAGAAGTCTTCTGCTCGGTGCGGTGCTGATGTGGCTCTATGCTTGGTTCGTGTCTACTGCAAGGAAGCGCGAGAAGAGAAGCTGGCGGCGATCAAGGTCGCCAATACAAAGAGGCATGACTTCCAATCTTTCATGGAGACCTTTATTGCTGCTGCCACTCGGATTGCTGAAGGAATCGACTTGGACGAGTTCGTCGAGCCTGCTAGCCCTCCTCTTGCGGAGTGAATAAACTTTTATGCCTCTCCTTAAATTTGCCTCGGAATGCCAAAGTATTTTGTAACCGTTAAACTCCTTCGGGCTTGATGCCCGAGTACTTTAATCCGCGGTCCCAAACCTTAGGATTTATCTGTACTTGGTTTATCTCCGGATATGCTTGTGTTTGCTTTCGAGTGGAACTTGGCTTTCACATGGAATAGTCTTTGAACTTGAGATGCAGCTCTGAGGAGAAGAACGCAGTCAACCTGCACCTCATCGTCCTTGCGGATCGGGATGGAGCACACGTTATACTTGTGGTGCAGCTCTGAAGAGAAGGTTGCAGTCGACCTGCACCTCATCGTCCTTGCGGATTGGGATGGAGCGCATGTTATACTTGTGGTGCAGCTCCGAAGAGAAGGTTGCAGTCGACCTGCACCTTGTCGTCCTTGCGGATTAGGATGGAGCGCACGTTATACTTGTGGCGCAGCTCCGAAGAGAAGGTTGCAGTCGACCTGCACCTCGTCGTCCTTGCGGATCGGGACGTGTTTCAAACCTGGCGAGTACTGGACTGCAGCTAAGCCCCCGAGTGAGAGGCTCGCTCACCACTCGGTAGGGTTTTTTGAACATAGGCGAGTACTGGACTGCAGCTAAGCCTACAAGTGAGAGGATTGCTCACCACTTGGTAGGATTTTTTGAACTTAGGCGAGTACTGGACTGCAGCTAAGCCTCTGAGTGAGAGGATTGCTCACCACTCGGTTAGAGTTTTTGAGCTTAGGCGAGTACTGGACTGCAGCTAAGCCTCCGAGTGAGAGGATAGCTCACCACTCGGTAGGATTTTTTGAACTTAGGCGAGTACTGGACTGCAGCTAAGCCTCCGAGTGAGAGGGTTGCTCACCACTCGATAGGATTTTTTAAAATTAGGCGAGTACTGGACTGCAGCTAAGCCCCCGAGTGAGAGGATTGCTCACCACTCGGTAGGATTTTTTGAACTTAGGCGAGTACTGGACTGTAGCTAAGCCTCCGAGTGAGAGGATTACTCACCACTCGGTAGGATTTTTCCAACTTTGGCGAAATGGATTCGCATCTAAGGCACCCACTGGGGGATTTGAAACATATAAAAAAGAAACAACAATCATTTAGGAGACTGTAAAACTATGTCTTTAATAATCAAACTAGAAGGTATTTCTTATTACATCTCAACAGTCTGAATGCTTAAGTGTAAAAGGGGCGGAGCAGCTCCGCATTCCAAGCGTGTGGCTCGTCTTTCTTGTGCTCGACTTTGTAAAGGTGGTACGCTCCATTGTGGAGCACTCTGGTGACAGTGAAGGGGCCTTCCCAAGTAGGAGCAAGCTTGTGTGGTTTCTGCTGATCCACTCGAAGAACCAAGTCTCCCTCTTGAAATGCTCGACCCCTCACGTTTCTGGCGTGGAATCGACGCAGGTCTTGCTGATAGATGGTCGACAGGATCAAGGCCATCTCTCTTTCCTCTTCTAGAAGATCAACTGCGTCTTGTCGTGCCTATTCTGCTTCATTTCTGAGAAAAGCTCGACTCGGGGTGCATTGTGAAGCAAGTCACTCGGAAGTACAGCCTCACCTCCATAGACCAAGAAGAATGGAGTTCGGCCAGTCGACCGATTGGGAGTTGTCCTCAATCCCCAAAGCACTGATGGAAGTTCATCGACCCAGGCGCCTACTGCATGCTTGAGATCACGCATCAGTCGGGGTTTCAATCCTTTGAGAATCAATCCGTTTGCTCTTTCAGCTTGTCCATTCGACTAGGGGTGGGCAACTGAAACATAGTCGACTCGAGTGCCTTGCGAAGCGAAGAAGGCTCTGAACTCATCAGAGTCGAAGTTCGACCCATTGTCAGTGATGATGCTGTGCGGAACGCCATTTCTGAATGTTAACTCTCTGATGAAGCTGACAACAATACTAGCTTCAAGATTTTTGATAGGCTTGGCTTCAATCCATTTGGTGAACTTGTCGACTGCCACGAGCACATGAGTGAAGCTACTCCTACCAGTCCTCAGAGGTCCAACCATATGCAATCCCCAAACAGTGAAGGGACGGGCGAGTGGAATGGTCTTCAGGACTGATGCAGGCTTGTGAGACATGTTGGAGTAAAACTGGCAACCTTCACATTTCTCGACTATTTCTTTTGCCATCTCATTTGCTCGTGGCCAATAAAATCCCGCTCAGTATTCTTTGGCCAAATGGTCCGAGAGGACACATGGTGACCACAGGTCCCCGAGTGGATGTCGTTGACGATCACTCGACCTTCTTCTGGTGTTATGCATTTCTGGCTGACTCCAGTTACACTCTCTCTGAACAGCTGTCCTCTTATCACAGTAAAGGCTTTGGACCGACGGATGATCTGTCGAGCCTCTTCTTCATCCTCTGGGAGCTCCTTTCTTAGAATGTATGCGATGTACGGCACAGTCCAGTCGGGAGTGATGACCAAAACCTCCATGATCAAGTCGACCACGGCTGGGACTTGGACTTCAGTCGGATCAGTGGCACTCTTTGGTTCCGAGTGCTCTTCAGTGAAACGATCTTCTTGAACTGAAGGTGTATGAATATGTTCCAAAAACACATTGCTGAGAATGGCCTCCCTGTTGGAACCTATCTTTGCCAGATCATCGGCTTCTTGAATTTTCAGTCGGGGTATGTGATGGAGCTCTAACCCCTCAAACTTCTTCTCTAACTTTCTCACTTCATTACAATAGCCAGTCATAGCTGGGCTTCTGACGTTCCACTCCTTCATCACTTGATTAACCACTAAATCCGAGTCGCCATAGACCATAAGGCGACGGACGCCGAGTGAAATGGCCATGCGCAACCCGTATAGAAGTGCTTCATATTCAGCTTCATTGTTGGAGGAGTCAAAATGAATCTGGACAACATAGCTGAGTCTGTTACCTCGAGGGGATACTAGTACCACCCCAGCACCGGAACAATTCAGCATCTTGGATCCATCGAAGAACATGGTCCAATGCTCCGAGTGAATCTGAGTGGGCATTTGTTGTTCAACCCACTCGGCGAGGAAATCTGCTATTGCTTGGGACTTGATAGCTTTATTTGCCTCAAACTTGATATCCAAGGGAAGGAGTTCAATCGCCCACTTTGCCACTCGACCAGTTGCATCTTTGTTGTTCAGGATCTCTGACAATGGTGCATCGCTGACGACTGTAATGGAGTGATCAGACAAGTAATCTGCAACCTTCTTCGTGGTCATGTAAATCCCATAAACAAGCTTCTGATAATGTGAATATCTTTGCTTGGATGGAGTCAGAACTTCAGAAACATAGTATACTGGACGCGGAACTTTATAGGCTTTTCCTTCTTCTTCCTGCTCGACCGTGAGCACCGTACTGACAACTTGTCGTATGGCTGCAATATAAAGCAGTAAAGGCTCTTTGCTGATTGGGGCAGCAAGCACCGGCTGGGTGGAAAGCAGGGCTTTGAGCTCTGCAAACGCTGCATCAGCTTCATTTGTCCACTCGAACTTGTCAGACTTCTTCATCAGTCGGTAAAGAGACAATGCCTTTTCACCGAGGCGAGAAATGAATTGACTCAAGGCGGCCAAACAACCAGTAAGCTTCTGGACATCATGCACACGCACAGGGCACTTCATCCGGAGTATGGCACCAACTTTCTCTAGGTTAGCATCGATCCCTTGTTCGGAAATGAGGAAGCCGAGTAACTTTCCGCCAGGAACTCCGAATGTGCACTTTGATGGATTAAGCTTAATATCATACCTTCTGAGGTTAGCAACGGTTTTAGCAAGGTCAGACAGTAGGTTGGAACCTTTTCGTGACTAGACCACAGTGTTATCCATGTATGCTTCCACATTCTGACTGAGTTGAGTGAGCAGACACTTCTGAATCATTCTCATGAATGTGGCTCCGGCGTTCTTCAGGCCGGATGGCATGGTGACATAACAAAAGCATCTGAATAGAGTGATGAAAGCCATTTTTGTCTCATTGGGACCATACAGTCGGATCTGATGATACCCGGAATAAACGTCCACAAAAGACAATCGCTCACACCCCGCAATCGAGTCGACGATTTGGTCGATGCGGGGGAGAGGAAAATGTTCTTTCAAGCAGGCCCAGTTGATATGATTGAAGTCAATGCACATGCGAAGTGAGTCGTCCTTCTTGGGGACCATGACAACATTGGCGAGCCACTCAGAGTGGTAAATCTCTCGGATGAACTCAGCTGCCAGGAGCCGAGCCACTTCCTCACCAATTGCTTTTCTCTTCTGTATGGCGGACCATCGAAGATGTTACTTGACTGGTTTTACTTTCGGGTCGACTCGCAAACCATGCTCAGCCAGTCCCCTGGGTACACCCGGCATGTCAGAAGGTTTCCATGCAAAGATGTCCCAGTTCTCACGGAGGAACTGGATGAGCGCTTCTTCCTATTTGCTGTTGAGTGATGTTGAGATATGAGTAGGAGCAACATTAGGATCGGTCGGGTGAATATGAATCGGCTTTCTTTCACCGGACGACTGAAATGCAGAATCAATGGCAGGCTTCTTGGAGCGCAACAAATCACTCGGATCTGCGTTCTTCCGGTATTCTTGCATTTCGACTGCTGCCATTTGTGCATTAGCGATTTTTGAGCCCTTCTAGAAGCACTCTTCTGCCTTCTGCCAATTGCCAGTGATAGTGATCACTCCTCTGGGACCAGGCATTTTCAATTTGAGGTACACGTAACATGGTCGAGCCATGAAACGTGCATAGGTAGGCCTTCCCAGAATAGCATGATAAACACTCTGCAAATCCACCACTTCAAATGTCAAATTTTCATTGTGGTAATTCTTGGAATCACCGAAAACCACAACAAGGGCGATCTGGCCGAGTGATTCAGCCTTCTTTCCAGGTATGACACCATGGAAACTCATATTGCTTTCACTAAGCATGGACATCGGAATGCCCATTCCCTTCAAGGTTTCAGCATAAAGGATGTTCAGGCCACTACCACCATCCATCAGCACTTTAGTCAGTCGAGTGCCTTAACAACTGGGTCGACCACCAACGCTTGGCTCCCAGGGGTGCCTATACGTGCAAGATGGTCAGACTGGTCAAATGTGATGGCAGTCTCGGATCACTTCAAATAACTCGGTGTTGCCGGAGCAACCATGTTCACTTCTCTGTTGATAACTTTTAGTCGAATTTTGCTCTCAACATCAGCAAAAATCATCAGAGTGGAATTGGCGTTGGGAAAACCATCACCATCTTCTTCCTTATCCTCACCCTTGTCTGACTCCTTTTCCTTCTCATTGGGTTGTTTCTCCCGGAACCGCTGGATCAGGAGTCGACACTGTCGAGTGGTGTGTTTAGGGTAAATGAGATTACCCTCTTCATCTTTCTTGGTATGAATGTGGCATGGTAAATCCAACACATCATTTCTGGCTTGATCTTTAACTTTCTTGGGGTTCCAGGGCCCTTTGGGCTTCCCCTAGAACTTTCCTTGAGCCACAACTAAAGCCTCACCAGGAGCAACTGGCTCAGCCTCGCGCTTCTGTTTCCGATTGGAATTCCCTCCTCCAGTTTCCTGAGCGACTGTTTTGTGCTTGCCACTCCGGAGTCGGTCTTCCTCTTCAGCGTTAGCGTATTTGGTGGCAATCTCCATCATCCGAGTCAGGGACATATCCCCTGTCCGACCGAATTTCAGATTTAACTCCCGATACTTAACGCCTTCCTTGAAGGCACAAACCGCTTGTTGATCTGACACATTCTCCACTGTATGGTGCAACGTGATCCCTCTCTGGATATAGTCTCTCAGGGTTTCATTCGTCTTCTGCACACAGTGCTATAATTTTGTTAACCCTGCCGGCCGTTTGCAGGTACCCTCAAAAGTTCTAACAAACACTCAGGTGAGTTCTTCCCAACTGTATATGCTGCCAGGTGCCAACTGAGTCAACCATGCTCTCACCGAGCATTCCAACATAAGGGGAAGGTGCTTCATGGCCACTTCATCATTGCCGCCACGAATCTATACAGCCACTCGGTAATCCTCAAGCCACGTGTCAGGCTTTGACTCACCAGTGAACTTGCTGACTCCAGTCGCCAACCTGAAGTTGGGAGGAATCACTGCAGCCCTGATGGCTCTGCTGAAGCACTCTGGACCTGAAACATGTACTCTGCTGCTAGTAGGGTGATCTTTGTCATGACCCTCTCTGTGTGCTCTGTTCCTGTCAACCAGACTTTGAACGAGAATAGATCTCACATCAAATCCCGGCTCCTTGGGGTCGACTGGAATTCTTCGCCCGCCACTGTGAGGGCGTCTATCATCGTGCTGCCGAGGCACATATGACCCACTCCTCGGGGGAGGCGTGGGCGCTCGACGATGGTCATCGTGGTCGAGTCGGTGATCATACTCCTCACGGTTTCTGTAGTGATCACGTCGGTCTCCACGTCCCTCACGCCACGGGGGGGATCTTGGGTTGTGAGCCGACTGAACTGTGTCTGCCATCACAGACCTGCTATGAATTCTATTCCGCGACTGAGATACTGCTGTGTTCTGCTCTCCTGCCGCCCGGAGTAAAGCCTGGATCTGCATCAAACCTCTGCCAGCTTCCGACTGGGAAGGCTGAATCGACTCTGCTATTCGGGCTGCAGCTGTGAGATTTTGAATCGGAGTTCGGTATACCTGAGTTGGAGGCGGAAAAAGCTGTCGTCGACTGGACTCAGGAATCCGCCGCCGAGCATGCTCATCGAGTGCGTGCTGGAGGTTCTCCATTCGAGTGTACCCAGCCAAGTTGGCCAGGCGCACCTCCTCCAAGGCCCGGGCGTTGGGGGTTTCTCCAACAATAGGAGTGTGAAGTGCATCCATATTGCGGCGGCGAAGGTCTTCCCTCTGCTGCGAAGAAAGAGGCTCGGGGCGGTACTCCTTGAGAGCGCGCGACGGATTGCCACAGCCATCACCACCGTCGTCGTGGGGGAAGCCAGGAGGACTGCATGGTCCATTGACCATCAAGACTTCCGCCGCGGGATCGCTGCAATCGCACTCAGATGCGGTCTCGACAGAGCCAGTCGAACAGGCCGTAGAGAGTTTCGTCGGGCTCGATAGCCGCAACTTGTGGGGAGGCCGACTGGCGGGCCACTGCGTGTCTCACCCACCGCTGGAGCCATGACCAACCGGAACGCTTGCGCCGGCGAATAGCGGGGAGCGAGGACACCACAGGAGCCGACCTATACTGGGTTGATGGCTGCCGGAGAAGGACGCCACGGACGCACGCGCGAAAGTGCGTCACCCCGCGGATGGGTAGCGCCTTGACGTCGAGTGGATCCTCTTGGAGCCAGGCGGAGTCATCGGCGACGAAGACGAGCGCGCTGAGACGGATCTCGCGGCCCTCAGCAAATCTACCGCCGGAAACCATGACGATGAGAATCGGAAAAATTGCAACTTCACCAACAAGTCGCTAAGACACCTGCCCCACAGTGGGCGCCAATTGTCGTGGATCTAAGACTGAAAGTAGAATAGGGGGTAGGTATTAGGGAGGCAAGATCCTAGCTGTGGCGAAGTTGTACACACGAGTTTTACGAGTCCAGGCCCTTCGCGGAGGAATTAATAGCCCTACGTCTCAGAGCCCGGAGGCGGTCGACTGAATTATGCGTGTGTGTGTGTTACAGAGGGTGCGAGCCCTTGTGCCAGTGGAGGGGGTGGCTTATATAGAGTGCGCCAGGACCCCAGCCAGCCGACGTTACAAGGATCTTATAAAGAGGGAGCGTTACAGGTAACGTCCGTAATAAAGTGATATAAATGATCATTAAGTCTATGAGTAACACCTGACCGTTGTTGTGCAGAGTGACTTTAGATCTTCTATTTATCGAGTGGTTTATGTTACGGTCGAGTGACATAGAACCTTCCGAGTGGAATGCTTCTGGTCGAGTGGATGTTGTTATCCTTTGAATACTTCTGACTTTAGGGTGATGTCCTAGGGGAGGGTGTCTAGGTCAGGCCTATGACCCTGCCCTAGGTACATAGCTTCATCATTCTCCCCTTCCTAGGTCTCACCGTCATCCATCTCCTTGGTGCTCTCGGCTCGGCGTGGTCAATGTGGTCAACGACCGACTTCTATCGGAAGAGTACTGTACATGGAGAGGCTGACAGCTGGGTCCACGGCCGCAGCTGGGTCCACGGCCACAGCCTAGTTTTGTAGTGATCTGCCAAGTAAGTCGCTTTGTCAGGCCTGTTGGGCTACAAATCTTTCAAGACAAGGAGAGCTTCATTCGGCTGGCCGAGAAAATGGCCTATCAGTAATGAGAAACGGGTTGTATATTTTTAAAACACATCAAACCGGCAATTAGTTTCTAATTTCTTTTTTTCATTTCGAGATTTTAAATTGCGTTAATTTTTATGCGTGGACAATTTGTTGGATTTTATATTGATATACATTTATTTTTAAAATCGGTTTGAATGTGACTCGAAATTTCGGGATTAAAAACAGTTTGGACCGCACCGAAATATGCAAAATTTCGTATAATTTTTAACCATGGCCACAATATGGGCTGTAATGCTAACAAAAAGAATATGGGCTCCAAAAAAACCTTAAGAATTAGCAAATGGGGTGTAAATTATTAGAAATAATGGCAGATGGGATGTATGCTGTTTTCCACAGATTTGAGGCTTTCCTAAAAAAAGGTTGACGCACAAGCAGTGATTGTTGGATGTCCATCCAACGGCCATCGTGCTTCTTCAATCTTTGCTCTTCCTGCTCCAGCCGCTCAAATAAGCGCCGGCGGGACTGCCTGCTCCCTCCTTCCCGCGGCCGGCTGTGCTGCCGCGCAGGCCTCACCGCCCCACCATACTCCCATCGCTGGCCTAGCCATCCCTCTACTCACCCACACCTACTGTTATTCTCCGGCAACGGCAGATGAACCAGTAAACCCTCATAGAGTCGTACTCCCCTCCGCGTGGGAAACAACAGCCGAGTCTTCCCTCCCTCCGTGTCATTCCCTTCCAAGGCCTCGCCGTCGTCCACCGCCCTGGTGCTCTCGGCACGGTGTGGTCAATGTGGTCAAGGAACAACTTCCATCGGAAGAGTACTATACATGGAGAGGCTGACAGCTGGGTCCATGGCAGCCGCAAGGAAGTGCCTCCTTATTATGCGGAAAATAATTATTCCTCCACCTGACAGCAGGGACCCACCGGACGGGCCATCGTATTTGGTGAAAAAAAATGTTTCCCCCCTGACTGCTGGGACCCACCGGACGGGCCAACGTATTTCACGGAAAAAACATTCCCCCCGCTGTCAGCTCGGACCCACCGGAGATGCCTCCTTATTAGGCACAAAAAAATGAATACTCCCCCTGCTAGTTGGGACCCACCTTGGGGGGAGGCTGACTTGTGGGCCTACTAAGTTGACGGGGACGGAGTGCTTTGTCAAATTAGTCAATACGATGTCCATCCAATGACCATACGATGTCCATCCAATGGCCGTAGTCCTTCTTCAACCTCTAGTCTTCTTGCTCCAGCCGCCCAAAGCAGCGCCGGTCGTGCCGCACGCTCCTGCCTCCCATGGCCGGCTGTGCTGCCGCGGAGGCCTCACCGCCCCTACTATTCCCACCGCTGGCCAGGCCCTGCGGCGATGGCAGCCTCACACCGCAGCCGAACCAGTGAACCCTCGTACTCCTCTCCGCGCGGGCTTCCGCTGCCGCGTCTTCCTCGGCTCTGCATCGCGTCCCCTTCCTAGGCCTCGCCGTCGTCCACCGCCCTGGTGCTCTCGGTGCGGCGTGGTCAACATGGTCAAGGAACGGCTTCCATCGGACATGGACTGTACATGGAGAGGCTGACAGCTGGTCCACGGCCGCAGCAGGGAAGTGCCTCCTTATTACGCGCAAAATAATTATTCCTCCACCTGACCGCAGGGACCCACCGGACGGGCCACCGTATTTCATGAAAAAAACGTTTCCCCCTGACTGCTGGGACCCACCAGCTACATCTTCGCACGCAAGGAAGTGCGTCCGGGCAAAAAAAAAACGATTCACCCCCCTGACTGCTGGGACCCACCAGCTACATCTTCGCACGCAAGGAAGTGCCTGATAGTCGGGACCCACTTGGTCGAAGCGTACGTAGCATTGTCATTGTGGTCGTGAACGTGTACGTACATACTGGTTGATGTAGAGGCGCACACGTGTCGTAGTAGAGGCGCACACGTAGCATGTACACGTACTTACATCGGCTAGTGTGCAACAAAGAAAATACAGCCACACACGTACATGCGTGCAGGGTCTCGAACGCCTACTAGCGCATACGTACGGCCAGGGTTCGTGTACATGGCTCGGTCAGAACAGAGAAACATCATCGTCGTCGTGTTCATGGGGAGCCAACCGGCTGGGTCGGAACGAAATGCGTCGTCGTGTTCATCGGGAGGGCTTGGACGGAACAACCGATGGAAATGAGGCCTGGCGTATCGCAGAACGAAGGAAACGACCTTGTGTTTGACCGGCCATGTTCGAAACGGGATCCTGTTCATCGGGAGGGGTCTGGCATACCGCAAAACGGAGGAAACGGACCTCCTACGGTCGAAATGGGGGTCCTGTTGATCGGGAGGGGTGTGGCGTACCGCAAAACGCAGCAAACGGACTTGTGTTAGAGCACTACGGTCGAAACGGGGGTCCTGTTCATCCGGAGGGGTGTGGCGTACCGCAAAACGGGACTCACGGGATACTGTTCATCTCCACCGTTGACCCCCTCCAGCCTCCACGGGCTACTGTTCATCCACCGTCGACCTCATCTAGCCTCCACCTGCGACTGTTCATCCACGGGCTCCTATTCATCCAGCCTCCACTGCGCGTTACTCCATCGGCTACTGTTCAACCAGCCCTCTCCACGGGCTCCTATTCAACCACCCCTCGACGGGCTACTGTTCATCCAGCCCTCCACCATCTACTGTTCATCTTGTCCCCCACAGGGTGGTCCTGTTCATCCTGCCCTCCACGGGGTCCTGTTCATCCAGCCCCAACCGGCTCGAACAGTCGGGGTCCTGTTCATCCAGAGGCAACGCCATGGGGTCCTGTTCATCCACCCCCACCGGGAACTGTTCATCCAATCCCCCCAGCAACGCTCATTGTTCTTCCAAAGGCAACATTGATCGACTTCAGTTAGCAGCAGTAGCAAAGGAATCGCTCGATCGGGTTCAGTTAACAACCATCGATCGATCGCTCGGGTTCAGTAACGCGTAGCCTGCAATGCAATTTTTCGGGTTCAGTTAGAGCCCAACGCCTTGCTCGGGTTCAGTTAGAGCCCAACGCCTCGCACCCACGCGCATGCTTGTACGAGAGAAACACGGATTGCTCGGCCCTGACCACCCACCGTAACCGGGAACACCCCGATATTTTCCTCACCCTTGCTTCTACCACGGTTTTTTCCATCATGGATGGCCCAAAGAATGTCATGCAGCTATGTGTCCGGCCCGCCCAGGACGAAAAGCCGATTTTCTGTCATGATTTTTTGTCATAGAAGTAGGACCCCACCACATCTATGATGATACCGTGTTTTGTCACAATTATCGTCATAGAAGTGTCATAAGTATGACATAAAAGATTTTCGTTCGGCCCAAAATGTCACGGATGTGTCTTTTTTTGTAGTGATAGGGACCAGACGGGAAAGAAGTTCCATTGAATTTGGTGTATGACCAAGTAATGATAGCTGCAAAATATTCACAGGAAGACTGTAGGTTAGACAGTCTTATAGATGGAGTAGATAAGGAATAGGATTTTGATTTAATGTATTAATGTACGTTTATGATCAACCTGTATCTTTATCCGAACATGAGAGAAGTTTTTTCATCGCAAGCTTTCGGATTTAACCTCCGAACCAAAATGGTGGAGTGTTTATGGATACTTATTTCGAAATGAAAAGAAGTATTTACTATGTCCGGAAACTAGGCAACCCAGTCATTGTGCTCGAACAGACAAAAATTTGAGTTTTGGATGTATGTTATATTACATACGTAAGAAACATCTTCCAAAGAGAATAGTTCCGTTAAGGGTTCCTTTCCTTGGGTTGGCATACTGTAATTACGCGTGCTGGGGCTTTTGATCCGTAATACGGAAAAAGTGTATCGCAGTGTTTAAAGTGGTTACAATATTGCAACAATCTGTCGTTTGATTGCCGACCAATTATTCTCTTAAGAACGCTAGCTTTCGGCTTCACCCATCTGAGGTACATGTCCGGATATCCCGGTTGTAATAATCACAGAGGTGCTCCCTTTAAGCCCTAGCCAAACAATCGGGAACATAGGGCATAAGCACAGGAGCAAGGCAAACCAGCTTGGCAAAAACTTAAGTCATAAAGGTGCATATAATGGCAAAAAGGACGTATATGAGCAGAGCTCTAGGCTCAAAATAATAATAAGCTTCTATTTAAAGAAGCCCCCAGTCATGGTGAGGTGTGTACATTTAAGGATGCGTACCCCTCAAGGGTTTGGCTTATCCGAACACATGCTGGAAACCGTATAAAAATGAGAAGAAAGAGCAAAATTGAAGAGGAGAAAAAAGGAACTAAAAAGAAGTATGGCCGAACTTATGTATAGAATTTTTGGAGCCGAGTAGCGTTCCATGGATTCGGCTCTAAGCGGTTAACCGATGCATTACGAAGGCGGTAGGCTCCTCCCATGAGAACATCATCTATAATGAAGGAACCCTCCCATTTTGGTTTGAGCTTGTCCTTTTTATTCTCTAGGAGGCGTAAAACGAGCTCACCGACATTATAAGTCTTGGCCCGCACTTCCCTGCTTTGATATCTCCGAGCCTGTTGTTCATAGAATGTGGAACGGGGTTTTGCAACATCGCGCTCCTCCTCCAGGCCATCTAGGTCATCTTGCCGATCGAGCTCGACTTCTCTCTCTTCATACATGCGCACTCGAGGTGAGTCATGAATAATGTCACAGGGCAATACAGCCTCTGCGCCATACACCATGAAAAAGGGTGTGTACCGGTCGTGCGATTGGGCGTGGTCCGCAGTCCCCAGAGTACCGAATCAAGTTCCTCGACCCAGTCTTTATCTGACTCTTGTGGGGATCGCACTAGTCTAGGTTTGATGCCGCTCATTATCAGGCCATTATCCCATTCAACCGGACCGTTTGTTTGAGGGTGATATACAGAGGCGTAATCGAGCTTAATGCCCAGGTTAGCACACCAATTTTTCACCTCATCGGCCGTGAAGTTAGAGCCGTTGTCAGTAATGATGCTGTGCGGGACGCCATAATGGTCTACAACACCGGATATAAAGTCGGTCACTGGTCCAGCTTCAGCCGTTTTTACTGGTTTGGCCTCTATCCACTTAGTGAATTTATCCACCATAACCAGCAAATATTTTTGTTCTTATGGCTTCCCCCTTTAAGGGGTCTGACCATGTCTAGGCCCCAGACCGCAAAAGGCCAAGTAATGGGGCTTGTTTTTAGGGCAGTGGGCGGCATATAGCTTTGCTTGGCAAAAAGCTGGCATCCGACACAGCGCTGTACAAGGTCCTATGCATCTTCTCGGGCCGTAGGCCAAAAGAAATCTATAGTACGACCTTACATACAAGGGCCCGCGCTGTAGCGTGATGGCCACCGAGAGCAGCATGTATTTCAGCCAAGAGCTATCATCCCTCCTCTTTGGAGATACATCTTTGAAGAACTCCAGTAGTACTTCTCTTGTAGAGTTCTCCTTCATGAACTTTGTAGGCTTTCGAGCGTCGAACGATGTGATGGGCCTCATTCTGGTCATCAGGGATCTCCCGCCTATTAAGGTAGGCAAGGAGAGGTTCGGTCCATGGAGCAATTACAGCCATGATTTCATGGGTGGAAGGTGTAATTTTGGTGCCCGAGCCCTCGATGATATCAGAATTGTGTTCGGTATCTGGGGGTATGATCGGCTCCGGACTAGTATTGTCGCTCTCGTCCTGCCATAGCACGGATGGCTTGAAGAGCCTTTCCACAAAGGTGTTAGGTGGGTCGGGGTCGTGTTTAGCGCCCATTCGAGCAAGGATGTTCGTTGCTTGATTACTGTCTCGAGCCACGTGATGAAACTCGAGCCCCTCAAACCGAGATGATATTTTGAGTACGGCGTTGTGGTATGCCGCCATCTTTGGATCTTTTGCATCGAATTCTCCATTTATTTGGGATGTTGCGAGGTTTGAATCCCCACGCACCTCGAGGCATTGTATGCCCATGGAAACAGCCATTTGGAGACCATGCAGTAGTGCCTCATATTCGGCTGCGCTGTTGGAGTCCATATACATGATTTGTAATAATAACTGACTATGTCCCCTGTAGGGGATGTTAGGATGACACCGGCCCCCAATCCGGCTAACATTTTAGAGCCGTCAAGGTACATCACCCATTTGGAGTATGTGTTGTACTCTTTAGGGAGTTCGGCTTCTGTCCATTCGGCGACGAAGTCGGCCAACACCTGAGATTTAATAGCTCGGCATGGCTTGTATGTTATTTAAAATGGGAAGAGCTCGATGGCCCATTTGGCAATGCGGCTGGTGGCGTCCCGATTGTTTATGATATCCTTGAGTGGTACTTCGGAAGCCACTATGATCGAACACTCTTGAAAGTGGTGCCACAGCTTCCGGGATGCCATAAAGACCGCATACGCTATCTTTTAATAGTGTGGGTACCGAGATTTGCATTGTGTAAGGACCGCCAATACATAGTATACTGGTTTTTGGAGTGGGAATTTGTGTCCCTCTTCCTCTCGTTCGACGACGAGTACCGCACTCACCACCTGGTGAGTTGCAGATATGTAGAGCAACATAGGTTCGCCGACAGTTGGTGTAGCAAGGATTGGGTTTCTTGCTAACAAAGTTTTTATTTCTTCCAATCCGACTATTGCCGCATTCGTCCACTCAAAGTGATAGAGTGGCAGTGCCTTTTCTCCCAATCTGGAGATAAAGCGGCTCAAAGTTGCCATGCAGCCAGCTAGTTTTTGGACCTGCTTTACATCTGTTGGCATTGCCAATTGTGACAGAGTCCGCCGATTTTGGCTGGGTTTGCTCCGATTCCTCAATTGGAAACAATGAACCCGAGCAGTTTTCCGGTTGGATGTTTTATGAAGTACACAACAGTTCTCCAACGTATCTATCACTACTAGGAAAAGGCCTACTAATGGCGCACCAGTTTTGCCTACTAATGGCGCATCACTGGTGCGCCATTAGTAGCACGCCACTAGTAATTTTTACTAATGGCGCACCACTGGTGCGCCATTAGTATCTGGTATACTAATGGCGCACCATCCAGTGCGCCATTAGTATATAACACCAGGCGCCATTAGTGTGCCTCCCAGGGGCCATATTTAACCATGTGCTTTGGCACACTAATGGCGCACTGTGGATGGATGCACCATTAGTATACTTGGCATACTAATGGCGCACTCTGTAGTGATGCGCCATTAGTATGAATATTAGGTTTTATTTTTTTTACTTTTCTGATTTTTGCACATGTTACAAAATATATTATTTGACAGAATATAGACAGTAGCACACAGCAACAACAGATTCATCGAAGACAATAGAAGATTAGTCTCCGAATACAATTCATCATATTAGTCTCTGAATTCAAAAGACCGAACAAAGATAAAACATTACAAGTCTTGAGACCGTGAGTATCGAGTTTGTCGGAAGTAATACTAATCCTAACAAATCCTACTAATCATCATCATACAACTTCTACTCGTTATTCATAACAAGTCATACGATCATCATCTTGATAGTCATCAAACCAACCCTACTTAATTGTTCTTAGCACATGATCATCAGTATTAGGCAGGACCTAAATACCCTATTTAAGCTAAAATAGCATAAAACAATATAGACCCTGAATCTCCATTATGGAGAATGGAGAACATCCTGTCTCCAATTCTTGCGCTTTGCTTCCTTTTGCTTCCAAGAAGCTCCTTACGACTGTCCATACATTTTTTCCATCCTTTGATTTTCATGTCTCCACTTCTTTTAGAAATCTCGTATGGACAGTTGAGATTAGTAGGACGACCTGGCTGTATGTTCAAAACATTAACACTACCTTTCTGATACATCAGATGAGGCACACAATTCTCTGGGATTATCTGTTGAAAACATAGTAATAACTTCATAGTTAGCAATGATGTACTAGTTTTAGATGTATGCAAAAGATGCACGGATGTCGTAATAGTAAAAATCTTACCAGGGTATCTCCATGGTAGTTACCGTAGTTGAACACATGCACTAGTGGCACGTATTTACCATAATGTTGAGGAGTATGTTTGTGGATAATGTAATTCTCAATGTCAGTACAAAATCCGACCAGATGATTTTTCTCCTTGTAAGTTGTTAATTCGGAGCCATCGGTGTAGTGGGTTTTGTCTACCATCTCCCGCACATTCTTTGAACAATAAAAATGAGATGTCAATGGAAATAAGCCGTCAACTATTTTGAAATAAGCAATATAAATTAACTAATAACTATGTTTGAGAAACTCACATAGCGGTAGAACTGGAGGCGTATCAACAAGGACCCAAATGTCCATATTATCTTGGTTGATGTCAGGATTACCAAGATCCATGGTGATAAGCATACCCTCATCAAAACCATACAACTTGCAAAATGCTTCCCAATTTTTGCAACCAAAATGGGTTACGCTCTCAAAATTATATAGATTTACTTCAAAGTCCACATCATGATGAGTCCTTAGGTGAATTTTCTTTGTTTCAGAAATTTCATGGTCTTCAAAATCCATCCTCTCCAAGACATAGTGTCTTGCATGGCATGGGATAAGCTATACTCGAATTGTAAAAGATGAAAATTACACGTTGAAATAGTTGAAGTCATGCTTAATTTTGAAAATAACACTTGTCATTGTTGTGTACCGTTTCAACTTCGAAGGTCTCCTCGAGCTTAATGCTGAAGCGCCGATCATCGTCCAGGTGAGGCATATCGCACAGACCTCGATCGTCGTGGCACCAGTCGCACTCCGCCGGGAGACTTTCGTCGTCCCTTTCGTCGTCCGATTATGATGACAACATATCCTATGTTCATAATTCAAAACTACATCATTTATGGTTTGTCGACACCGAGGCATCCTAAAAGCTAAGCTTTTATCATTTAGGGTTTGTTGATGCTGAGGCACCCTAAAAGCCTAAGCTTTCATCATTTAGGTTCTTGTCGACACCGAGGCACCCTAAAAGCCAAGGTTTTATCATTTAGGGTTTGTCGACGTCGAGGCACCCTAAAAGCCTAAGCTTTCATCATTTAGGTTTTGTCGACGCCGAGGCACCCTAAAAGCCTAAGCGTACATCATTTAGGTTCTCATCGACACCGAGGCACCCTATAGAAGCGAAGTTAAGTTTTCATCATTTAGGGTTTATCGATGCCGAGGCACCCTAGGTTGGGCCTAATCACTTGGCACTAATCACTTGGCTCTATTGCCACCTATGTTGGGTTTATCATCTAGGGTTTATCGATGCTAACGAGAATTCTAAGTTGGGCCTAATCACTTGGCTCTATTACCACCTATGGTTTAATGTAGAAAGAATGGCGGGGCAGTTGATCCTACTTAATTAAGTACTAAGATACCCCGGCCCATGCATTAGTAGCAAGTACCCCATATGTCTGATTTTTAGCAAAGTCATGCTAAAATTCATGGAAAATTTTAGCATGACCTTTGCTAAAAATAAGACATATGGAGTACCCAAATTTTCCGAAACAGAAGTTAATCGACATTCCGGCAAACTCAGGGGCCTCTCGGGGTACCTGCAAAATCATCACGACACGATGGTCGGAGACAAAACCCAGCAAACTAGCACCACAATGTGCCTCTACTTTCATATGGATGAAAAGGCCACAGACCATATGGTCCTCTGCTTTCATATGGACAAAAATTAGCTCAACTTATGTGAGCTTCGATTCCAGATCTAATAGGTCACCCAACAAAAAATCATGAATAGTTTTAGCTGAAAAAAATCATGGATTGCTGTTAACTGAAAATTAGTGAAAGAAACTGTTGCTGATCATGGATTACTGTTAATTAAAAATAGAGCATCTGGCTTGTCTTATCATGTTCACTAAGTCCACAAAAATGAATAAGTTCAGTAAACTTGAAGTACTCAACACTAAACATGGTTCAGAGCTCACTACACTACACTACACTACATCGTGCAATGGTTCAGACCTCACTACACTAGAACAAGCTCACTACACTACACTACACTACACTACACTACACTACACTACACATGCTTAAACTCTGAACATAAACAAACACCAGCAATGCAATATGTAAACTACCTCTATTTCTAGGCAACAAGAGTTATCATCAATGCTTTTGAGTTTATTAAGTACCTTCTGCTCTGAGTTTTAATGTCAAAAGAGCTTCATAGAATCTTGAATCCACCAAATCACTCTTAACAGTTCTGCATTGCACAAAGGCAGGAATGAGCCAATGATATCAGTACCAATAATAGGTGCTTACATTCTCATAACGTCAGTATTAGTTAACAAAAATTCAACCTACAGAGTTCTAGTACAGTGAGTAACTCCCAATTCTTTTAATAGAAGCACAATTAACAACACAACTAGGGAGTCTAGGAAATGCCACCAGATAGAATTTGAAGGAAAAACGTTCTTCCAGAACCATCAAGCCACAATCATACATAGAGTGGCTGATCATATAAGTTATATTTAAATAAACATCAACTAAACTTGATGACAAGAAAAACTACAATCACATTGATACAAACTACAACATATAGCAATAGTAAATTGCTGCTCCATATAGCAATAGTAATGCACCTAATCAACATTGTAGAGCATCCTGTTACAAACTTGTTCTGATCCTGCAAATTAATGGGGAGGAAGAACTAGGGAGGGAGGGAATGGTAATGGTTCAGAGAAGAACAATAGTAATGCTCCATATAGCAATAGTAATGCTCCATATGTTCTGATCCATATAACAAGAAGAACTATGGGGGGAGGGAATGGGGAGGAAAGGTGGAGAGGGAGCAAGGAGGAGAGGTACCTGGGCGGGCATGGCCAGTCGCCGGAGGTGTCGGGGTCGGGGTCGGCGGCGGCGTCGAAGGGGTGGCTCGAGGGCGTCCGAGCTCGTCCGGTTCCTCGTAGTCGAAGAGGAAGACAACGGCGGTCCTCCTGGGCGCCTCGGTTGGTCGTGGGGAGGCCGCCAGCCACGTGCTTCGCGGGTCGGGGGGCGCGGGGGCAGCGGCGCGGGGGAGCGGGGGCGGCGGCCCGGGGAGCCGGAGCGGGTGTGGCGAGGGATGGAAGGGGATCTGGCGAGGGAGAGGGAAGGAGGGTATCTAGATATAGAGGGGGGAGTGTTAGTAATGGCGCACCATCGAGGGGTGCGCCATAAAAACACTCATAGCAATGGCGTACCATTCTTTGGTGCGCCATTAGTAACTTTTTTTTCTGATAGCAATGGCGCACCCTCCTCTTGTGCGCCATTAGTAACTTCTTTTTTTCATTATTTCTTGTTGCATCTAATAATTTGTTTTTATCAAATTTGTTATTTTCATGAGGACTAGAACAAAATATATCATCAAATTTGTTTTTTTTTTAATATCATCAAATTTGTTTTTTATTTTTAATTGAAAATATCATCAAATTTGTTATTTGAAAATATCATCAAATTTGTTATTTGAAAATATTAGCAAAAAGCGGGGGAGGGTGCGGGATGTCGGCGGCCGCG
>NC_041388.1:117382069-117398277 GCF_002162155.2 Triticum dicoccoides | reverse complement strand
GGCGGCGGTGGAGCGGGGGAGGGTGCGGGGGGTCGTCGGCAGCGGCGTGGGTCGGGGCAGCGGGGGGAATTAGCTAGGGGGGCGAGGGAGAGGGATGAAGGGGATCTAGCGAGAGGGAGGGAATTAGCTAGGGGGAATCTTACTAATGGCGCACCAGCGGTCGGTGCGCCATTAGTAATCTTTTTTTACATAGCAATGGCGCACCGGGCAGAGGTGCGCCATGAGTAATCTTTTTTTTACATAGCAATGGCGCACCAGGCAGAGGTGCACCATTAGTAATCTTTTTTTTATATATAGCAATGGCGCACCAGCCAGAGGTGCGCCATTAGTAATCTTTTTATATATATAGCAATGGCGCACCAGCCAGAGGTGCGCCATAAGTAATTTTTTTTGTTGCATGTAATAATTTTTTAGAAAATGAATATGAATATGAAACAGTAATATTTTTTTTATAAAAACAGTAATAGTTGTTGTTTAACAACAATTATAGTCTACACTTTTTTATTATTATTTTTTAAAAAATGAAGAGGGGAGAGGAGGCGCGGGTGGGATCGAGATGGAGGGGGAATCGAGATCGAGATGGAGGGGGATCGAGATCGAGTGTCCTCATGAATATTCAATATTTAATCATATTGAATATGAAAAAATATCATCGAATTTGAAAAAATATTCATGAATTCGAAAAGTGCCCATGAAATTTAAAAATATTCATGATATCAAAAAGTGCCCATGGTATTTAAAAATATTCATGATATCAAAATATATACTAATGGCGCACTTCTACAGGGTGCGCCATTAGTAGTTTAAACTAGTAATGGTGCACTGTGAGGCGGTGCGCCATTAGTAGTTTTGCAAAAAAAAAGAATAAAAAAAAAATTTAGTACTGGCGCACTCCCTGTCTGGTAGTAATGGCGCACTTCGGTAGGATGCGCCATTAGTATGTATGTAAAAATGAAAAAAAATTATCACTAGTGGCGCACCTGTTTTCTGGTGCGCCATTAGTGTCTTCCACACTAATGGCGCATCACCAACTGGTGTGCCATTAGTATATAGTAGTGGCGCACTGCCTCCCTGGTGCGCCATTAGTGTCAATCCTATCTATAGCCCTTTTCCTAGTAGTGTATAATTTATGAAGTATTCATGATGTTTTATTATCATTCTTGGGTGTTTTACAATCATTTTATAGCAACTTTATATCATTTTTTGGGACTAACCTATTGACCCAGTGCCCAGTGCCAGTTGGTGTTTTTGCTTGTTTTTTACATCGCAGGAAATCAATATCAAACGGAGTCCAAACACTGCAAAACTTTTTGTGGATTTTTTATGGACCAGAAGACCACCAGTGGGCCAAAGAAGCACCTGGGGTGTGCCCCGAGGGGGCACAACCCACCAGGGCGTGCTTGGGCGCCCAGGCGCACCCAGGTGGGTTGTGCCCACCTCGGTGGCCTCCCACGCCCCCTCTTTACCCTATAAATTCACAAATATTCGAAAAGCCTTCGGGGTTAACCTAGATCAGAATTTGCACTGCCGCAGGCCTTTGTAGCCACCGAAAACCAATCTAGACCCCGTTCTGGCACCCTGCCGGAGGGGTGAATCATCTCCGGTGGCCATCTTCATCGTCCCGGCGGCCACCACGATGAGGAGGGAGTAGTCCACCCTCGGGGCTGAGGGTTTGTACCAGTAGCTATGTGTTTAATCTCTCTCTCTCTCTATCTCGTGATCTATATCATGGGCTATGTTAATATAGATGGATCATATGATGTTTCTCCCCTCTATACTCTTGTTGTGATGAATTGAATCTTTACCCTTTGAAGTTTTGTCTTATCGGATTGAATGTTAAGATATTAGAACACATGATGTATGTCTGCGGTATGAATACTTCAGGTGACAATGGGGTATCATATTTATTCACTTGATGTATGTTATGGCACTCAACTTGCGGATTCCTGAGGTAACATTGGGGTAATCTATGCATAGGGGTTGATGCATGCTTTTATTATCTTTTCTCCGATAGAAACTTTGGGGTCTCTTTGTAGTTCTTTGTGTGGATTGAATATTATGATCATGAAGTTGTTTGATACATATCGTAGAATTAACTCGTGGTGACATTGGAGTGTCTAGGTGACATTAGAGTTGGTTGATGTGTGTCATATGGTGTTATTTTTGTACAAACTCTTGATTAGATCGATCGGAAAAATAGCTTGCGTTATTTTAGTACGAACTCTAGGATAGATTGATCAGAAAAAAAAATCTTTTGTTCTCCGCTAATAGGAACTCGGGAGTGATTCTTTTTTGCACTTTGAGGGATAATCATATGATCCAACTATGTTAGCACTGTTGAGAGATTGCACTAGCGAAAGTACGGACCCTAGTCCTTGTTTCTAAGCATTGCAATACCGTTTTTGTTCCCGTTTACTATTTGCTACCTTGCTGTTTTTATTTATTCAGATTATAAAAATATATTTCTAGCATCAATATTACACTTTTATCACCATCTCTTCGCCGAACTAGTGCACCTATACAATTTGCCATTGTATTGGTTGTGTTGGGGACACAAGAGATTTCTTGTATTTGGTTGTAGGGTCGTTTGAGAGAGTCCATCTTCATCCTATGCTTCCCACAGATTGATAAACCTTAGGCCATCCACATGAGGTAAAATTGCTACTGTCCTACAAAACTCTGCGCTTGGAGGCCCAACACGTGTCTACAAGAATAAAGTTGTGTAGTAGACATCAAGCTCTTTTCTAGCGCCGTTGCCGGGGAGGTGAGTGATTGAAGGTATATCTTTAGATCTTGCAATAGAATCTTTTAGTTTCTTGTTTTATCACTAGTTTGGTTCATAAAAGACAACTACATAAAAATGGAATTTAGGTTGCATCATATTATTGATCATCTTTATAATATCTTTCTTGAAAATGATGGTTTGGAAAATTGTGCTCAATTGTTAGAAGAAGAAGTCAATAAAATGCTTGGCACAAAATATTGGAATGATGAGCATGATTGCAATGTTGTTAGTATGAATTATTTGAATATCCAAAATGCTAATGATGATTGCACAAGTCATGACAAAAATGTTTCTTATAAGCATGTCACTTTTTACGGAGTGAATTGGGAGTGCCTTTGCACACCAAAAAGGGAAGATAGATTTTGTAAGAAGCATAAATATTTAGAAACGAAAAAGTTGCAAGAGAGGCTAGATAATCATGCTGAAAGATGTAATTTTTTTCACCATCCTTGTGAACTTTGTAATGAACGTGGTCATTGTGAACTTTGTAATGAACGTGGTCATTTAAATGTCCAATGGAAATTATTTCATGATCAAATTGTGTCCAAAAATTGTGATAACTTGATTACCCTTGAACATCATAAAGAGCTTAGTCTTCTTTTCGGGTATGAAGAAATGACACGTATAACTAAGGGTTTTCCAAATCCTGAGAGATTTCTTGATTTTTATCTGGAGGAAATTTATATGTTTTGTGCAATAAATTGCATTGAGAATCCTTATATTGCCAACTACCTAGAGACAAGAAAGCAAGTGGAATATGAAGAGAGTACTAATGAAAGGGAAATTGTTTCCCATTGCCCTCCTAGTGTTTATTATGATGAATCAGGTAACAAGGAGGAGCTTCCTATCCAATCAATCTCTTCAACAAGAAGCTTGAAAAAAAACTAAACCCACACATGATGTGCTGAATGATGTCTACTACGCAACCTTCTTCTTGTAGACGTTGTTGGGCCTCCAACTGCAGAGGTTTGTAGGACAGTAGCAAATTTCCCTCAAGTGGATGACCTAAGGTTTAGCAATCCGTGGGAGGCATAGGATGAAGATCGTCTCTCTCAAACAACCTTGCAACCAAATAACAAAGAGTCTCTTGTGTCCGCAACACACCCGATACAATGGTAAATTGTATAGGTGCACTAGTTCGGCGAAGAGATGGTGATACAAGTGCAATATGGATGGTAGATATAGGTTTTTGTAATCTGAAATAACATAAACAGCAAGGTAACAAGTAATAAAAGTGAGCATAAACGGTATTACAATGCTAGGAAACAAGGCCTTGGGATCATACTTTCACTAGTGCAAGTTCTCTCAACAATAATAACATAATTGGATCATATAACTATCCCTCAACATGCAACAAAGAGTCACTCCAAAGTCACTAATAGTGGAGAACAAACGAAGAGATTATTGTAGGGTATGAAACCACCTCAAAGTTATTCTTTCGGATCGATCTATTCAAGAGTTCATACTAGAATAACACCTTAAGACACATATCAACCAAAACCCTAATGTCACCTAGATACTCCAATGTTACCTCAAGTATCCGTGGGTATGATTATATGACATGCATCACACAATCTCAGATTCATCTATTCAACCAACACAAAGAACTTCAAAGAGTGCTCGAAAGTTTCTACCGAAGAGTCAAGACGAAAACGTGTGCCAACCCCTATGCATAAGTTCATGATGTTATGGAACCCGCAAGTTGATCACCAAAACATACATCAAGTAGATCACGTGAATATCCCAATGTCACCACAGATAAGCACATGCAAGACATACATCAAGTGTTCTCAAATCCTTAAAGACTCAATCCGATAAGATAACTTCGAAGGGAAAACTCAATCCATTACAAGAGAGTAGAGGAGGAGAAACATCATAAGATCCAACTATAATAGCAAAGCTCGCGATACATCAAGACCGTGCCAAATCAAGAACACGAGAGAGAGAGAGAGAGAGATCAAACACATAGCTACTGGTACATACCCTCAGCCCCGAGGGTGAACTACTCCCTCATCATCATGGAGAGCACCGGGATGATGAAGATGGCCACCGGTGAGGGTTCCCCCCTCCAGCAGGGTGCCGGAACAGGGTCCCGATTGGTGTTTCGTGGCTACATAGGCTTGCGGCGGCGGAACTCCCGATCTATCGTGTTCCCCGATGTTTTTAGGGTATATGGATATATATAGGCGAAAGAAGTCGGTCAAGGGAGCCACGAGGGGCGCACGAGGGTGGGGGGTGCACCTCCCTACCTCGTGGCTTCCTCGAAGCTTCCCTGACGTCTACTCCAAGTCTCCTGGATTGCTTCCGTTCCAAAAATAACTCTCCTGAAGGTTTCATTCCGTTTGGACTCCATTTCATATTCCTTTTCTTCGAAACACTTAAATAGGCAAGAAAACAACACTTTGGGCTGGGCCTCCAAAATAGGCTTTAATGGGCTTCCGTTCCAAAAATAATATAAAAGTGTATAATAAAGCCCATTAAACATCCAAAACAGAATATATAATAGCATGAATACTTCATAAATTATAGATACATTGGAGACGTATAAGTGAAGAAGAAGAAAAGAAGAAAGAATAAAGGTATCTCTCCCAAATAATGTTTCTCCGATCACCATTGTGACTCATGAAAGGGAATCAAATATGTTGATGTAGGATGATGATAATGAGTATGATTTTGTGATACCTACTACTTTTTGTAATGATTATGATTTGGAAGACAACGATGTCCCTTATGATCTTGAAAATCTTTTTAGCACATGCTTGGAACAATATGACAATAATGTTTGCTATACTATCGGTGCCATTCATGCTATTGATAAGAATGATTGTGATGATATGCAAAACCACAAGCTTGGGGATGCTATGTTTAATGAGTATGATATGTTTGAAGATTTATTTGCTGGAAATAATGCTTGTCCTAAGCTTGGGGATGCTTTGCTTAATGAATATGATCCTTTGATTACTTCTACTTTCAATAAGAAAATTTATTTTGATGATAGCATGGCTCCTATTAATGATGATTACATTGATAAAAGTGGGTTTGGAAGAGTGTCAACTCTAGGTAGTAGTGATCCCACTATTTTGGAGGGTGTTGAATCTTATTACAATATTGATGAAAGAGGATTTGGAGAGGTCATGACTTTATTTATTGATACATCCACTATTTTGGAAGAGGTTTCAATTGATTATGACAATGAAGTTTCTATCTATGATGATTATTATGATGACATGTATGCCACAAAGAGTGATAAATCTTCTATGCTTGTGCATCATGAAAATAGTGTTGTACGTGATGGTTATATTGTTGAATGCATTCATGATGTTTCTGAAAATTATTATGAGGAAGGAACTTATGCTCTTACATATCTCAGTAATATCAAGTTTCTTCTTTATGTGTTGATTGTTTTGAAGTTGCACTTGTTTTGCCTTCCTATGATAGTTGATTCTTCCTCCCATAAGTTGTTTGCTCACAAAATCCCTATGCATAGGAAGTGGGTTAGACCTAAATGTGTTAGTCATATGCTTCATGATGCTCTCTTTATGTTTCAATTCTTATCTTTTATGCAAGCATCACTGAGATCATCATGCCTAGCTTAAAAGGCATTAAAGAAAAGCGCTTGTTGGTGTCAAGACCCCAATCCTAAGCCACATCGATCTAGCATGTAACAAATCGTATCACTTTGCGGCCTCACGCACGATATTCCCATGGGTGCAACCTTACCTGGCCAGGGACCGTTTGCGCCTTTTGGCTCACGTATATGATAGTGTTGCTAGCATCCATATGACAAAGAACCTGGGCCGACATGACTAGTCGTAAACCCAAAGTGGCACCAACTTACAAGGAAAGGCATACATGACCCAGCAACGAATGTGTCGGTCATCAGCGAGTGAATTCGGGCTATAGCAACTGGGCTAGCAGGACTCCGGGAATCCGGGCTGTAGCAGGCTAACAGGACTCCGAAAGACACCGTGTGACATTTCCCCGAAGGGACAGACACAGGAACGAAGAGGATCACATGCCATCCACTCTAAGTGTTCCGAAGCAGTAGCAACTGGGC
The DNA here is from genome assembly GCF_002162155.2 of Triticum dicoccoides. Taxonomy (NCBI): domain Eukaryota; kingdom Viridiplantae; phylum Streptophyta; class Magnoliopsida; order Poales; family Poaceae; genus Triticum; species Triticum dicoccoides. The sequence continues at coordinate 117,391,435 of NC_041388.1, read as the reverse complement.
TAACATGACTCCGGTAAACTGGGCTGTAGCGGACTACCAAGGCTTAGTGGAAGCACCAGACTACATTTCCCCATAAGAGAGGCTACCAAGGATAAACAACTAGATTGTCGGATCCCACACATACAAAGCATTTCAAACATACACACAATATGCTCGATATGTGCAAATACAACATGGCGTCAAAACATCACTCTATGACTCAAAGTATTTATTCAATAGGCTCCAAGGAGCAAGATATTACAAACATGGGTCTCATGACCCAACATTCAGAGCATACAAATCAAAGAACATGCGGAAGCTTCACATGTCTGAGTACAGACATCTACAAATGAAAAAGGCTGAGAAGTCTGACTATCTACCAGATACTGCCGAGGGCACAAGATCGTAGCTGAGGTAACAAGCTAAACGTCGAAGTCCACACGGAACTACTAGCGAGACTGAAGTCTCTCTGCAAAAACATAAATTAAGCAAACGTCAGTACAAATGTACCCAGTAAGACTTACATCAGAATTAACTACATATGCATCATTATCAACAAAGGGATGGTGGGGTTTAACTACAGCAAGCCAACTTTGACTCAGTGGCTAACCTGAACTACTACTGCAAGTAACTCTTTGAGGTGGTGCACACGAGTCCACATATTCACCATATCAATACACCACTATGGATCCTCTCCCGTCTCCCTACGAGAACGCCATCCATAGAACTCATGCTTATCTTGTGCATTTTAGAGTATCCACTTTCACTTGTCTATGAACTATATGGGCAACCCAGAAGTCCTTTACCGCGGACACGGCTATTTGAATAGATGATGTTAACCCTGCACGGGTGTACTTCTTCACACACGCTCTCACCACTTATCGCCGTTTACACGACATGTACTCGGGAACCTTCAAGCGAAAGCCCAATGAGGGTGTCGGCCACGGCCTACCTAAAAACTCAAGTCTCTAATCCATGTTTATCGCCTATTCAGGTTCCATCCGGAGGGAGTCCGGCCGAGGTTGGCACATACGGCCTCGAACGATGTGTACAGAGTTCCACGACACCAAACGGGCGCCCGGCATACCCGGCCACGTGCCTACCGCATCACAGCCCACCCCTCGGGTCAGCGCTGCGCACGGCCTCCAGCACACTACAAACACCAGAAACTACTTGCAACTCTTGGACAGAGGACAAGGGTGTTTATGAAGCCGGGAGGGGTCGAGTTACTGAAACCCAATGCGTGGTAGTAACTGTTCATGGATCACAAACACAGAACTCAGTTCCTGAGGACGGTTTCAATGAGAGAACCCACCATGTACTCCTACATGGCCTCTCACCGCTACCTTTACCAAATAGTGTTCACACACTTAGCTCACACACAGTAGGACATGTTTATCACCATTCTAATTCATCCCCGATGAATCAGACCTGACTCAACTCTAAGCAGTAGCAGGCATGACAAACAAGCATGAATGAGTAGGCACATCAGGGCTCAAACAACTCCTACTCATGCTAGTGGGTTTCATCTATTTACCGTGGCAATGAGAGGTTATGCAGAGGAAAGGGGTTCAACTACCGCATCATGTAACAGTTGAATCGTTGTTGTCCTAATGCAGTAAAAGAGAGTAGGAGCGAGAGAGTGGGATTGTATCGGAATGAAGAAGGAGGTTTTTCTTGCCTGATGGAGTGGTAGTAGGATACTGCCCTTCAGTCGGATATTCATGGGTATCCTCGGAGGAAGAACCTACCACGAAACACACATCGGAACACAGTCATCATATGGCAATACACAACAATATGATGCATGCTATGACATGGCAATACGGGTGTGTTTTGGCTAATGCATTCTAAAACAGGTTGGTTTGAGTCCATTTGAATCAAATATTCAAATAAAAGCCCATGATATGAAGTCAAATTAATGCATTAGCTTGTTTCACTTAAACAACAAGGTTAAAGTGTTCTGGCATGCATGAAACCATTACAGATGGAAAGATTGGATTTTTTTGATCAATTTTCATATACAAATCTTTGCATTTGGAGTTACAGATTTCTATGAATTTTTGAAGTTTATAATATTTTCCGGAATTTCATGTATAAGAATAAATCCAGTAAATGATTTATTGCGCCAGCATTGCGTCAGGGTGACGTCAGCTGTCAACGGGGACAATCCATGTCAAACCTGACCAGTGGGGCCCGCATGTCAGTGGCTAACTAAACTAACCTAGTTTAATTAGCACTAACCTAGGTTAAACTAATTAAGTTTAAGCCTAAACTAGATTAATTAGCCGGGTGGGCCCGCATGTCATAAACCCAGGGGAGGTCAAATCCCCTGGTCAACCAGGGCTAAACCACCAGCGGTCAAAGCGGTCAACCCGCCGTCGTTTAGCCGCCGGCGAGGCCGAACGCGGCGGGGGCGCGGGATTCATCCTCTAACGACCAAAACGACGGCGGAGCACATCTACGTGACGCGGGGAGTGAGCCGCGTCGAGTGGCGGCAGTGGGTGGACCTGGGGCGGCCGGAATCGACGCCGGCGATGACCTTGGCAGACTCCGGAGCTCGGACGAGCTCGGGCCCGTCATTAGGGGGCACGGCGAGGCGCGTGGGGAGGTGCTATGGCCTCCTGGGAGTGCGGTGACTGCTGTGACGTGCTCGGCTTCGAGCCAACATGGCTTCGGCCACGACGGCGACGTGCGGTGGTGGTGGCGGGTGTGGGCGAGCTCGGTGCGGTCGATGCAGGGGATGACAACAAGAACGGAGAGGATGGGGAGGCAGCTGAGCTCACGGCGATCACGACAGTGCAGTCGACAAGGTCGGAGGAGGTCGGGTGGCGATGGAGCGGCGAGGGGGATCTTCGGTGGTCTTCGGTGAAGATGAGGTCGATGGAGATGGGGCAGAGCGTGCACGCGCTCGGGGCTCGGCCTGCTCGGTGTAGCGGACAATGGCAAAGCACAGGGACACGACGGGGCGGCGCGAGGACGAGGTGGCTACGAGAACTATGGCGCACGGGCGCGGCATTGTCGGCCATGCGAGGAGAGGGCATGGGAGAGAGGCAGGGGAGCATGTGAGGTCCACGGGGTTGGGCGGTGCCGCAGAGTCGCTTCGAGGCGCGGGTGAAGCAGGCGAGCAGGGAGGTGGCGTGGCGTGACGTGCGCGCGTGCGATGTCTCCCTCCTCTACCTACTACAGAGGCAGGTGATGACTGGCATGGGCCAGGTGGGCCGGCCCAACCAGGTAAGTTGGCCTGTGGCCTTTCTCTCTCTCTCTCTCTCTCTCTCTCTCTCTCTTTTCCATTTAATTTTGTTTTCTATTTTTCTGCAGCTTTGTGGCTTTATTAAAAATATCTAGGCACTTTCAAAAATCACCAAACTGCTCATGCCCACTGTTTAGGATATAAACAACATGGAACATTTCAGTTTAGGATTATTTGGACATTTAAAATAATTAGTAGCATTTAAAAGCCCAAATGCAAATAGCATATAATTTAATCCAGTGACCTTAAGATGGCCTAGAAAATTGTGCACCATTTTTGTCAGTGGTTTAAGACCAGGGCAAAGATGATGAACATTTTAGAAGGGTATTTCAGGTTCATTGAAAAATATTTTAGTAAACCCTAGTTGTTTTCAGGGTGGGTGCTGGGGGTTTCTGCCATCCCCATTACAAGTTTCTGAGAAATTTAAACATGATGCACACATGAAGGGCTAGCCTAGTGCAAACCAGATCTAGGGATGTGAAAACTCACCCCTACAAAACAAGAATCTCGTCCCGAGATTCCGGTCATGAGGTAAGAAGACAGAGGGACACAATCTAAAACAATCTTCATGATCCAGATGTCTTTCTCGAGGATGTTGATTCATTGTATCACCTTGATCTTGATGTCTTGCTTTGAGAACTACATCCAACATGACAACGAGAAGAAAGGGAGAATTTTAGAAGAATCGATCTTCTTGAGGTTCGAGCAACTTAGGATCATCTTAATGATCACCAGATCAACTCACGGAATGAGATGTAGAAACATCTCTGGAGCTGAGAGGCAAAACATGCATCAGGAGGGACAGAAGAAACAAGTTGACGAGGGTTTCAAAGTAGCGAGGAAACAATTACCATGATCCCATAACGAGGCACCTTGGGAGAGGTGACTTGTAAAATTATTCCCTTATGTGGCAAAAAGAATTACTTTTGATGCATAGATCATTGAAACTCTCTATACCAGCCTAAGGAAAACCACAATCGATCATTTGAAGGAATTCGATAGAATGGCATACTCAGCTTGGAAAGGAAACTAGAGTTATAAGACAACTCGGCAAACGCAAGGCACATTCCAATTGATACCGAGGATGTAACCTAGTGTATGAGCATGCTCTCAAGAACTTGACCATTTCCATATTCATCAAGGTTTTACCAACATCTGTGGCAAGGATCCTGGCAACACGACATACTACCATGATGACTAGTGATGGATGATGCGGATACAAAGGAAGATAACACCTTCTCAGACTTCCCCTTAGCGAGGCTAAGGAAACAGAATCTGGATGATCGACCGAGAGACATTTAGCACTCCGCTTCTAATGTTCTCCTTGATGTGCTACCGTAATCCATTCATAAATATGATTTGATATCTAGAACATCAAGTAAAAGGTCAGACTTCAGGAACACAAAAATCCATAACACTACTAGGAAAAGGGCTATAGATGGAATTGACACTAATGGCGCACCAGACATGTGGTGCGCCATTAGTATATACTAATGGCGCACCACCCTCTGATGCGCCATTAGTGTTGAAACTACTAATGGCGCACCCTGCCCACGGTGCGCCATTAGTACCAAATTTTTTTTTGAACTAGTGCGCCTATCCAAACATACTAATGGTGCATCCGCTGGTGGTGCGCCATTACTAGTTGTAATTAGTAATGGCGCACCAGCCAGAAGGTGCGCCACTAATGTTATTTTTTTTATTATTGTTTTTATTCCTTTTTTTGCAAAAGTACTAATGGCGCACCACCAGGGGGTGCGCTATTAGTAACCTGGATTACTAATGGCGCATTTGTTGCTGGTGCGCCATTAGTAAGTGGGCAGCAACAAGATATTTTGGACAGCCTCTCCTCCGACACTCACTTTCTCCCCACTTCATTCTCTCCACCGCCTCCTCCTTGTCTCGGGTGCCTCCTCTTTTTCACCTCATTTCCACCATAGATTCATTCAAATTAAGTGGTTAAGTTACCTTGTTTTGCTAGGTAAGTAAGGGGGGAAGCTATATTTATGTTGTTCTCCCTACAACAATGTGCACATGCACTTTTTATGGCCTAGCTAGATCTATGTATGTTCGTGGTGTTGCATATGTTTGTGGTGTTGTATATGTGTTTGTGTTTGGAGGTGTACCGGTATTTGAAACGCGATAGTTGCCAATATTTTGCCGGAATGTTGATTCATTTCCATTTCGACGAGAATTTTGGCATTAAGCATTCTTTTTGGTCCTATTTTTAGGGAAAGTCATGCCAAATTTTTTCTTGGTTCTAAAATATCGTTTTGCTCTACCCCGCAGGCGACCATGGTCCGCACGATGACCGAAGGCATCGTGAATAGGTTTTTGAGGTCCGCGAAGGCCGAGATGCTTCAAAAGAACGAGACGGAGATAAGATGTCCGTGTCGAAGATGCAAGCTGAATAGCCTTATTGCGGACCCGGATTCCGGGCAGGTGCGGGACCACCTGCTCTTGCGTGGTTTCATGGATGGCTATCGGTGGCAAGGTGATGAAGATGACTACGAAGTCGTCCATGGGGGCCGGGCAAGAAATGAGGAAGGGCAGCAAGACAACCACCGCGGCTCGGGGGGGCGAGAAGATGAAGAATCCCCAGGAGATGATCACGACGGTGATGCTGTACACAGTCATCATGTAGAAGATGCAGGACATGATGATGATGCCGGCGGAGCAGACGACGCTGGACCATCGATGGGCTGGGTGCAGGACCCTCATATTCAAGAGCTGCTTCTCAAGCAGACGGATAACGCAAGAGCTGCCGCTCGAGAGAAAGCCAAGATGGATCAACTTGAGTTAGACGCGGTTACTCCATTGTATGAAGGATGCAGGCCCGAGGATACCCGCCTGAAAGTAACGCTCATGGCTCTGGAGATGAAGGTAAAACACAAAATGACCGACGCATGCTTCGACGAGAACATGTCATTCTGGCACGAACGTCTTCCCAAGGGGAACAAGTGCCCGACCAGTTTGGAGGAGGCGAAGAAAATCGTGTGTCCTCTGGATTTACCGCACGTGAAATACCATGTGTGCATGAACAATTGCATCATTTATCGGGACGAGCACGCGGAGTCTACCATATGCCCGGTGTGCGGTGTCACTCGATACAAGAAGAGGAAGAAAGCTCCTCGAAAAGTGGTGTGGTACTTTCCGATCACTCCTCGTCTGCAGCGGTATTTCGCGGACCCTAAGGTAGCAAAGCTCCTGCGTTGGCACGCGGATAGGGAGGAGAAGAAGCGAGAAGATGACGCAAATGATCCGGAGATAGATAAAAAAGACAAGATGTTGAGTCACCCTAAGGATGCGAGCCAGTGGCAAGCGTTGAACTTCGAATACCCAGAATTTGGGAACGATCCAAGGAACATCATGCTGGGCGTGAGCACCGATGGAGTCAATCCGTTTGGCAGCCAGAGAAGCACACATAGCACCTGGCCTGTGTTCGTGTGGATGTACAACCTTCCCCCCTGGTTGTGCATGAAGAGGAAGTACATTCACATGAGTATGCTAATTGAAGGGCCGAAACAACCAGGGAACAACATCAATCTGTATCTGGGGCTGCTGAAAGAGGAGATTGACACGCTGTGGAAAACGCCAGCCAATACGTGGGACGCCACAGAGAAAGAATATTTCCCTATGAGAGCCGCACTGCTCACGACGGTGCACGACTATCTCGGTTACGGATATCTTGCGGGGCAGGTAGTCCACGGATTTTCTGGATGCGTAAGGTGCATGGATGACACAACGTATCGCCAGCTAGATAGAGATCCCGGGTCTTCGAAAACCGTGTTCATGGGACATCGAAGGTGGCTTCGCAACGATGACCCGTGGAGGAAACGCAAGGATCTGTTCGATGGTGAAACCGAACCCCGAAAACGCCCGTGTACGAGGAGCGGCGAGGAAATAGACAAGCTGTTGAAAAATTGGAAAGACCGCCCACTGCCGGGAAAGAAGCAAAAGGCGCCAGAGCCGCTGCTGAAGGTATGGAAAACGAGGTCTGTTTTCTGGGACTTGCCGTACTGGAAGATCCACCGTGTGCCTCACAGCCTTGATGTCATGCATATCACGAAGAACGTGTGCGAGAGTCTGCTTGGTACCCTGCTCAACATGCCAGAGAGGACCAAAGATGGGCCGAAAGCAAGGGCAGACTTGAAATCAATGGGCATCAGGCAGGAGCTTCACGCTATATATGATGATGATGATGATGATGATGATGATGATGATGATGATGAGGCGAAGCAGGACACAGAAAGTCGTCGCAAAGGCAAAAAGGCCAAGAAGACCGGAAATGACTACCCTCCCGCGTGCTTCACTCTAAGTCAGGAGGAGATCGAGCAGTTTTTCACCTGCCTCCTAGGAGTAAAACTTCCTTACGGTTACGCGGGGAAGATAAGCAGATACCTAGACCGAGCGAAGCAGAAGTTCAGCGGGATGAAGTCTCACGACTGTCACGTGCTGATGACGCAGATACTTCCAGTTGCAATCCGTGGGATCATGGACGCGCACGTCCGTGAAACGCTATTTGGCCTATGCAACTTCTTCGACGTCATCTCTCGGAAGTCGATTGGCGTGAGGCAACTCAGAAGGCTACAGGAAGAGATCGTGGTGATACTATGCGAGCTTGAGATGTACTTCCCGCCCGCATTCTTCGATGTTATGGTGCATCTGCTGGTCCATATAGTGGAGGATATCATCCAACTCGGGCCGACGTTCCTGCACAGCATGATGCCGTTCGAAAGGATGAATGGTGTCATCAAAGGATACGTTCGCAACATGTCACGTCCAGAGGGAAGCATAGCCAGGGGCTTTCTGACCGAAGAGTGCATCTCCTACTGCACGAATTATCTAGGCATCGAGAACTCGGTTGGTCTGCCCGTCAACAGGCACCTCGGCAGGCTCGCTGGATGGGGTCACCGTGAGGGTCGCCGCGAAATGCATGTCGACTTCGAGGGTCGACTCGCCGACTTTGAAAGAGCAAACCTAGTCGTGCTACAACACATAGACGTGGTCGATCCTTGGGTGGTAGAGCACAAAACCTTTATTAAGAAGACGTACAATGACTGAGGCCAACAGAGGACGGACGGAGATATACTCAAAGAGCACAACTCATGTTTCACGCGTTGGTTCAAGCAGAAGCTACTGTCGTACCCTTTACATGAGGATTCTTCCGCGGAAGAACAACTCATATTCGCCTTGTCACAGGGCGCCGAGCACAACCTGATGACCTATGAGGCGTACGATATCAACGGCTACACATTCTACACCGAGGCCAAGGACATGAAGAGCGATGGTTATCAGAACTCCGGCGTAACGATGGAATCCTACACCGGTAACGACAAGGACAGATACTACGGAAGGATCGAGGAGATCTGGGAGCTGAGCTACGCTGGAGAGAAGGTCCCGATGTTCCGTGTCAGATGGGCCAAGAGCGTCCTAAAAGAAGACCGATATTTCACCACCATGGTTATACCCGAAGCCAAATCCAAGACCGCCGGCGCAAACGTCACCGCGAAAAATGAGCCATGGGTACTGGCTTCCCAAGTGGACCAATGCTTCTTCATTACCGACCCGTCAAAGACCAGTCGTGTTGTCGTGAGGCGAGGCAAAAGGAAGATCATCGGAATGGATGGAGTAGCCAATGAGCAAGACTTCGACAAGTACGGCGACCCGAGGATCGAACATGACGACGATGATGAAGTAGCAGCATACACCACAAGAAGAAGCAGGACCACCCTACCTAAAGGACGTCCGTTCCACAGAAGAACTCCATTTGCGAAAAAGAAGGGCAAGAAGATTGTTAACAGATAGCTAGCTAAGATCGATTGTATTTAAATCGTAGCCTTCATTTCTCGATTGTATTTCATGGGCACTTTTTGAACTATCATGAATATTTTTAAATTTCATGGACACTCGATCTCGATCCCCCTCCATCTCAATCGCTATCCCACCTCGCCAGATCCGGTCCCCCTCGCCGCCGAGCACCCCCCGGTCCACCGGCCGCCGCCGCCGACCCCCCGCACCCTCGATTCCCCTACTCAACCACCGCCGCCGACCCCCCGCACCCCTCCCCTACTCAACCGCCGCCACCGACCCCCCGCACCCTCCCCCGCTCCATCGGCATTACTGTTTGATGA
>NC_041388.1:117354092-117382059 GCF_002162155.2 Triticum dicoccoides | reverse complement strand
CACGAACGATACAAGTTCCCCGCTGAATTTGAAAACACAAGCCTCAAAGGGAATAAAGTGAACAATGCTGCCCTCACGAAGATGAGCAAGGCCCTGTCTACTTGGAAAAGCAATGTGAAGAGAATGATCGAGAAAGGTGAGAGTTATCAGAAGATCAAGGAGAAAAATCCTTTGATCACCGAAGATGACTACAACGACTTCAAGATCAATTGCTCGAGCACCGCAAGCTCCCAATCAAGTGAGTGGGGGAAACAAATGCGGGAGCTGAACATAGGGGAACACACACTCGGTCCCGGCGGTTACAGAGTGGCGGAGCCTATATGGGACAAGGAGGAGGCGGACCGTGCCGAGCAAGGCCTACCGCCCCTCTTCGATACATACGGTGACAAGCAGACCAGGAACTTTGTCAGGGCCCGGTACAAGAAGGACCCGAAAACAAAGGAGCTTACCACGGATCCGAAGACCAGGCAGCTTGAGCTTGTTCTGGTAAGGAATACACCCCCGCGTAATTAGCTCCTTATGGTTGCATTCTAATTAATGAAGCCAAATTTCTAAATGGTTCACATTCCTTCCGCAGGAGACTGAAAGCAGTAGCGCGGGGTCGACTAAGAGCAACCCTTGGGACACCACTCTAAATAGGGGGTTGAATGTAATCAAGAACAAGGATAAGCTCAGTAAGCCGACGTCAGCTGGTCGTGTGGCCGGCAAAGGCTTGTCGACAAAATGGGGGTCATACTATACCGCTGGTGTGCGGAAGGAGAAAAAGACCAGCTCGGAAAGCCAGGCGCGAGAGGTTCAAGAACTCAAGGCACAGGTGGCGCGGATTCCGGAGATTGTCCAAGAGCAAGTGGAACAACGACTCAGAGCGACGATCACCGCCCTTGTGCCTACCTTGATCTCGGGGTTGAGTGCGTGGATTGCCGGCGGCCAACAGGGGCCGCCCCCGATTCCTAGCTTCACGGCCAGCAACTCGCATAATGCGATGGCGGGGCCATTGGTGCCTCCGGCGGAGGCGGCATTGGTGTCTCCGACGCCGGCACGGGAGCTTAATGCACCCGGGTGTACGTCGGCCGGCACCTCTTCAGCAAGCGGCCCCTCCGTCAACTGCACGCCCGCCGTTGGCGGTGCCTCGACATTAGCCGAGCTCGACGCCATCATCACGGTAACTAATTAAGCCTCTCTCGGCCGAGGACTTCATCTCCTTGCCTTTGACTGGGCATCCCTGGCGCCCTACATGTTTTCGCAGGGCGCCGCCGACGTTCCGTGCACTCTCCTCCACTTCGTGAACAACGAGTTGGTCGATGTCGCCAAGGGAAAAATCGTTCAATCGGGCAACCCCTTGTTCCACGGTACCCAGATGCCACCCAACTTGTTTAGGGTTCAACTGGTTCGGGTGCTGCCAGGCTGCGACGACTTGTTACCTCCGATTCGACCCGTCGGGGCCGATGATGAAGACGTGATGACCCTCAGCGCCTGCCTGAGCTGGCCCCTGCTTTGGCCGAAGAGCCAGATTCGTTTGGGGGCGGGGGACACCACCCCAAAGATAACACCGCCAGTCGTGCCGGCGCCAAGTCGGCCCCATGGCAAGACCGCCGTAACGGTGCCGGACATCCCTATGCCACTGGATCCAAACATGCATATGGCACAGGATCAGAACGACGACGACGACGACGATGATACATTTGGCAATGTCGATCAGTACTTTGCCGAGCATGGGTACGATGGATACTTCATGGGGCCTCCTTCTCAAGAACCAAACCCAACAAAAGACGTGTGCGATCTAGCTCGTACCGCGGAGAAGCCAAGTTGCAACAGGCACCATCTGGCGTTCAGCTCTCAGGAGACGCTTCCAGCTGCCGACTTCACTGAGCCTCAGATAGGCGAGGTGCGAAATATTATCAGCCCCAACACACTCAAGAAGGCGGTCTGTGAGCAGAACTCGGTCCCATTACAGGAGAAGAAGAAGGCACACAAAAGAAAGACTAAGAAGGATGCGAGCCAGCCGGCACCGAGTACGATCCGTGCTCAGGACGGGCCACCTTCACCGCAGGATATCTCGAGGAGGGTGCATGTGGCGGGTAGGGCGATGCTACCGACAAATATGCTCAATGCTGCAACCGGTGCTATGCGGAGTCTGCATGACAGTGTTCTTGCTTTGGAGAAGAGGCGTCTCAGAGAGAAGGATGTGGCATACCCGGTCTTCGCGGCCAAGGTGCCAGAGGGCAAGGGCTTTGTGGATAACTCCATCGGGCGTACGATCGTCCTGCGTTTTGATGACATCCACGCTATGTTGAACCTTCATCCGCTGCACTACACCTTCGTTCGGCTATTTTCGCTGAGTATGGAGATGCAGATCATTCGCGACAAGACCCCGGACATCGTGATAGTCGACCCCTTCTACATGCGTGCCAAGATCTTGGGCAGCGCTGGGGACCGGCAAGTCGCGAGTTCTTACCTCGAAGGCGTCATTCTGGCAAACCAAGATAAGGATAACTTCCTCGTGCCTTACTTTCCCGAGTAAGTCCTCCCCTCAACCGGCCCGTAACATATGAATTCTTACATTTCGATCGTTTTTCTTTTAACATTCTGTGTTTTCTGCAGTGACACACGTTGCACGCTCATCCTCCTAAGCCCCAAATATTCCATGGCCACGTATTTCGACCCGGACCGTCAGTCTAACGTAGACTACACAAATGTCAAGAAGGTTCTTGATGATGTTCTCCCCGGCTACGCCCAATCTGGAGGCACCTTCACCAGGCCTATTCGTAAGTACGGCAAGCACGTGTTCTCCCAAAATACGACGTTCTGCTGCGTCAAGTAGCCGCCTGGCGGTCAGAAGGGTGCCTACTATGCCATCCATCACATGCGGGCGATCGTACGGGACCATCATCAACTTCTGCTACCGAGTAAACTCAAAGATTGGGCCGCGAGCGTGTCGGCAATCCAGGACGCGGACCTCCGACAAGAATTCTTTCGCATCCAGTCCGAGTTTGCGGAAATCATCCATCAAGATGTCCTTCGTACCTCAGGGCAGTTCTACCTTAGAAATCAACCGTCCAACAGTGACATCGACACAATGCTACAAATGCAGGATGACAACGCCCGTTCTTTCATGACTCCGACGATAGACGGCGGCTTCATCCACGCTCCGGTCCCTTGAGTCGAGTTGTCTAGTTCTGAAACATCGATTGGCTCATGTTGTAATTAAACTTTAATGAACTTGTAGTATGTCTCTTTGGTTTTGAGAGTCGTTCAACTTAGATGTAATCGATGCTATTAATGTCTTGCTTTTCTCTTCCGATCGTTCTGTTGCATACTTATATATTGCTTATGTATTGTCTGTGAATTGGTACTAACGTTTCGTTTGGCTAGTGCATAGCGATGCCGATGTATGTCGTGTACAAGGGTAAGGTTCCCGGAGTCTACGATGACTGGGAGGAGTGTCGGAGACAGGTTCACCGGTTCAGCGGTAACAGTTACAAAGGGTACACCACTAGGGTCGAGGCCGAATCTAGATACGCCCGCTATCTAGCGGGAGAGGGGAGGGAGCGTTGGAGGAACCGGATGAAGACGAGTTTCATCGTGATGATGCTCATCGTGAAGACCGCAGCTCTCTTCTATGTGATGGTAGTTTAGATGATCGATATCGACTTGTAATGTGAAGACAGACTCGCTACTCGCGGTCTCGAGACTTGTAATATAATGTTCTATCTTTGTTCGGTCTTTTCAATTCGGAGACTAATATGATGAATTGTATTCGGAGACTAATATGATGAATTGTATTCAAAGACTAATCTTCTATTGTATTTGATGAATCTGTTGTTGATGTGTGCTGTCTATATTTTGTCAAATTATACATTTTGTAACCTGTGCAAAAAACAGAAAATAAAAAAATAAAAAAAAACTAATATTCATACTAATGGCGCATCACATGACAATGCGCCATTAGTATGACAGTGCATACTAATGGCGCATCACTGGGCAGTGCGCCATTAGTATGCCGCGGTTACTAATGGCGCATCCAGAGGTGGTGCGCCATTAGTATGCCAAAGCACCTGGGTATACATGGCCCCTGGGAGGCATACTAATGGCGCACCCTGGCCTATACTAATGGCGCACCCGAGGTGCGCCATTAGTATACCAGATACTAATGGCGCACCAGGTGGTGCGCCATTAGTAAAAATTACTAATGGCGTGCTATTAATGGCGCACCACAGATGCGCCATTAATAGCCATACTAGGTGCGCCATTAGTAGGGGTTTTTCTAGTAGTGTAAGGAACAACTATTGGAATAAATTCTACGAGATCCTTATGGGGAGGTGGCCAACTTTCTCAATCAAGATACTAGAATAATAAGTCTTTCGGTTGGGTGTGTTGGCCACAACATCCACTTTACTGGGTTACAAAGAGACCAATATTATAGTTCTTGAGAAACATTCCAACCATCATATCTGCCTGAGATTTAGAACTGGTTGGTGTCAGGATAATCCAGACTCATCGGGTCTAGAAAGAAAAATGAAAGTTTGCAACACAAATCGACGAGATGACATTGCGAGATTCTCGGGGGAATGAACTACGGTAGTAAGCTCCAAAACATGAGTCGGTTCTGCTACAAGCATGTGAACACGCTGTCCTAGATAAGCATGGTCACCTGGTAGTCTTACAACAAAACACTACTGAGTTTAGGGGGGAACCATCAACGAGGATATCGAAGTCCTTGTGTAAGTCTAGCTATTAAGAAGAAACTTCTTCTCCTTGAACAAATCAATCAGTGGCTTGGTGTGCTAGGGACACATATGGGCTGGAGGTAGCAATCCTATCAAACCATAGAATACTTCGCACATGCATGACTAACTTGGGATGATTCCGGAGAAAGCAAAAACAATATTTCTCAAATTCACGGCGGCAACTTGCACCTAATGCACGTGAACTTGGAGAAAGTCACTTCTTACACCAAACATGTATTTCATGAACGGGACATGAAGATAATGCTTACAAGAAGTTTGCAACACTAGCTTGATGTTCAACGTGAATATTGGAGGAGAGAAGATGATGCTGGAGGGCTCAATAGCAACTCATCGGAATTTCCATATCACTGGACTTCCACCAACATGTGAACACGGTGATAGCTTTGGTCAGACCAAAAGATGTAATGGTGTATGCTCGAGGGATCAACCACGAGTAAGACAACATTACGAACATTGTTGGTTCTGATTTGACTTGATGATAGCCCATACTCAAGTCAAAGTTTTGACAAGACAATAGATCCAACAACTGATCACGAGGACCAACTGGTGAAGATATCATCTTTCTTCAACACACACACAAACTCAAAGATATCCCTTCAAAAAGAACAAAATTCGGCAAAGCTTTTTATCTTCCAACTCTCCAAGTTGTTGTTTAGCTTAACCAACTAGCTCAGGGGTATCCAACACAGATTCTTGGAGAAAGGGTGGTTTAGAGGAAAACCAACTTGATCACGAACTCAACATAGCGGTCAGGTGACAACCTGGTAACACTTCCGAGAAGATATTCGGAAAATCATGAACCACCGATATGTTACTAAGCTCGAGAAAAATCTTGCTTTTCAAGGCAAGACGATGTGATCAAAAGAGCAAAGGTTTGACAAAATCCTAACTCATCGATCGAAGAGTGCACCAACAAAAATGGACTAGGTAGCACGATCAGTCCTAGGATGGTGATTGAATAACCAACACGCTAAGGATGAGAATATTGTCCATTTACTACCAATCAACTAGTTGCTAGGAGTATTGATTTCACACATCACGGTTCACTTGTCGGTATTCCGGTTACAACAACACGGAACCGAGGAGTGAATGATGATGGCGAGAAGTATCACTGTATCAAGAATTCATAGGATGGTGTGCAATTCCCATGACATTCTTGACATAAGACGCTAATACTTCAGGGAAGAACATAATCAAAAGCTGGATTGGCATTTTGATCTGTGATACACAACTATTTTGACCCAACCCTGGATATGGATGAGGTACTGGAGTTTGTTTCTCCTAGTCATTCTGAAATAGAATGGCTTGACGGACCAAAAGAATAATAAGCATCGATAACACGGATGCGCAATTACTCTTGACTATCAATTGATAGACGATGGTCGGAATACAAATGAAGAGGGACAACTCAAGGTAACATATATCTTTCTAAGTTGTGGATGCATAGATTAATATGTCGAACCAAGTTCAACAGGTTTCTTCCAGATAACCCATGCAGAAAGGTAGAACTGGCAGAATCACAATTATGAATGGAGAACTCCTCAAGAGTACTTTGATTGTGATCTTTTGGTTCAAAGAACTTCTACCTTAATGGTTCATGGTATTTGGAAGAAGGAAATACCACGGACCTCGAGGACTGTCGCAAGGTTACTAATATCCTAAAGGAACAAGCAACACTATCTACATGAATTAAGTAGAGTGAATCTTGGGTTCAAGAACCCAGAAATAGAATGCCTACTAACTAAATGGCATCACAGGATGCTTTCAAGAATAATGTTCAGAATCATCACACTGGGAATACAAAGCATTGCTAGATTACTAGGTAATCTTCTAAGACACCCAGGGTCATAATAATAACTCCAACATATATGTCGAGGCAATAGAATACCTCAACTTAGCAATTGGTGTGATTAACCAGGCCTAAAAGAACAACAAAACCAGAGGGAAAGGATTTTGCAAATGCATCAGATGGTTTAGAAACCTGGGATGACTCAGACAGCATAACAGTTGTAAATGCTCAAAATATTTGAGACATCTTGCAAAATGGTGGCAAAACCACTCAACATCACAATATCAAGGTTCCAAGACCAACTGTTACCACATGAAGGTAGTAGAAACTGAACTGAGGCTTGAAACCAACAATCCTATAAGTCTACGGATTAGTAACACGTGATCCTGATAGAAAGAAGAGAAGCCTAGTTCTTAATCCCCGTAGAAGAGAAGAGGATGACTCAGATCAGAAGGGCATAAGGTAAAGGAGCAAAAAGAGCCTTACGTCCCTTACCACAATCTATTCCCCTACATATAACTAAAGCATTTCTAGACTCAACTTCGACCAGTTTGGCTTGGTAATCCTACAGTTAGTCAGGCTCTAATACCAAAGCTATCAGGACCCCGATCCTAAGCCACATCGATCTAGCATGTAACACATCATATCACTTTGCGGCCTCACGCACGGTATTCCCACGGGTGCCACCTTACCTGGCCTGGGACCGTTTGTGCCTTTTGGCTCACATGTATGATAGTGTCACTAGCATCCATATGACAAAGAACCCGGGCTGACATGACTAGTCGTAAACCCAAAGTGGCACTAACTTACAGAAACAGGCATACATGACCCAGCAACGAAGGTGTCGGTCATTAGCGAGTGAATTCGGGCTGTAGCAACTGGGCTAGCAGGACTCCGGGAATCCGGGCTATAGCAGGCTAATAGGACTCCGAAAGACACCGTGTGACATTTCCCTGAAGGGACAGACACAGGAACGGAGTGGATCACATGCCGACCAGTCTAAGTGTTCTGGAGCAGTAGTAACTGGGCTAACAGGACTCCGATAAACTGGGCTGTAGTGGACTACCAAGGCTCAGTGGAAGCACTAGACTACATTTCCCCATAAGAGAGGCTACCAAGGATAAACAACTAGATTGTCAGATCCCACGCATACCAAGCATTTCAAGCATACACACAATATGCTCGATATGTGGAAATACAACATGGCATCACAACATGACTCTATGACTCAAAGTATTTATTCAATAGGCTCTGAGGAGCGAGATATTACAAACATGGGTCTCATGACCCAACATTCAGAACATACAAGTCAAAGCACACGCGAAAGCTTAACATGTCTGAGTACAGACATCTACAAATGAAAAAGGCTGAGAAGCCTGACTATCTACCAGGTCCTGCCGAGGGCACAAGATCGTAGCTGAGGTAACAAGCTAAACGTCGAAGTCCACACGGAACTACTAGAGAGATTGAAGTCTCTCTGCAAAAACATAAATTAAGCAAACGTGAGTACAAATGTACCCAGCAAGACTTACATCAGAACTAACTACATATGCATCATTATCAACAAAGGGATGGTGAGGTTTAACTTCATCAAGCCATCTTTGACTCAGTGGCTAACCTGAACTACTACTGCAAGTAACTCTTTGAGGTGGCGCACACGAGTCCACATATTCACCATATCAATACACCACTATGGATCCGCTCCCGTCTCCCTACGAGAATGCCATCCATAGCACTCACGCTTATCTTGTGCATTTTAGAGTATTCACTTTCACTTGTCTATGAACTATATAGGCAACCCAGAAGTCCTTTAGCGCGGACACGGCTATTCGAATAGATGATGTTAACCCTGTAGGGGTGTACTTCTTCACACATGCTCTCACCACTTACCGCCGTTTACACGACATGTACTCGGCAACCTTCAAGCGGAAGCCCAACGAGGGTGTCGGCCACGGCCTACCTAAACACTCAAGTCTCTAGTCCATGTTTATCGCCTATTCAGGTTCCATCCGCAGGGAGTCCGGCCGAGGTTTCCACATACGGCCCCGAACGATGTGTAGAGGGCTCCGCGACACCAAACGGGCGCCCGGCATACCCCGGGCACGTGCCTACCTCATCACAGCCCACCCCTAGGGTCAGCGCTACGCACGGCCTCCAGCATACTACCAACACCAGAAACTACTTGCAACTCCTGGACAGAGGACAAGGGTGGTTAAGAAGCCAAGAGGGGTCGAGTTACCGAAACCCAATGTGTGGTACTAACTGTTCATGGATCACAAACACATAACTCAGTTCCCGAGGACGGTTTCAATGATACAACCCACCATGTACTCCTACATGGCCTCTCATCGCTACCTTTACGAAATCATGTTCACACACTTAGCTCACACACAGTAGGACATGTTCATCACCATTCCAATTCATCCCCGAAGAATTAGACCTGACTCAACTCTAAGCAGTAGTAGGCCTGACAAACAAGCATGAATGAGTAGGCACATCAACGCTTAAACAACTCCTACTCATGCTAGTGGGTTTCATCTATTTATTGTGGCAATGACAGTTCATGCAGAGGAAAGCGGTTCAACTACCGCAGCATGTAACAGTTGAATCGTTGTTGTCCTAATGCAGTAAAATAGAGTAGGAGCGAGAGAGTGGGATTCTATCGGAATGAAGAATGAGGTTTTGCTTGCCTGATGGAGTGGTAGTAGGATACTGCCCTTCAGTCGGATATTCGTGGGTATCCTCGGAGGCAGAACCTACCACGGAAGACACATCGAAACACAATCATCACATGGCATTTTCCAACAATATCATGCATGCTATGACATGGTAATATGGGTGTGTTTGGACTAATGCATTCTAAAACAGGTTGGTTTGAGTCCATTTAAATCAAAGGTTCAAATGAAAGCCCATGATATGAAGTCATATTAATGCATTAGCTTGTTTCACTTAAACAGCAAGGTTAAATTGTTCTGACATGCATGAAACCATTACAGATGGAAAGATTGGATTTTTCTGATCAATTTTCATATATAAATCTTTGCATTTGGAGTTACAGGTTAATTTTGATGAATTTTTGAAGTTTCTAATATTTTCTGGAATTTCCTGTATAAGAATAAATCCAGTAAATGATTTATTGCATCAGGGTGACGTCAGCAGTCAATGGGGGCGGTCCAGGTCAAACCTGACCAGTGGGGCCCGCGTGTCAGTGGCTAACTAAGCTAACCTAGTTTAATTAGCACTAACCTAGGTTAAACTAACTAAGTTTAAACCTAAACTAGATTAATTAGTCGGGCAGGGCCCGCATGTCATAGACCCAGGGGAGGTCAAATCCCCTGGTCAACCGGGGCTAAACCACCTACGGTCAAAGCGGTCAACCCGCTGGCGTTTAGCCGCCGGCGAGGCCGAATGCGGCGGAGGGCACGGGATTCGTCCTCCGACGACAGAAACGATGATGGAGCACATCTACATGACGCGGGGAGTAAGCCACGTCGAGTGGTGCTAGTGGGTGGACCTGGGGTGGCCGGAATCAATGCCGGTGATGACCTTGGCAGACGCCGGAGCTCGGACGAGCCTGGGCCCGTCATTAGGGGGCACGGCGAGGCGCATGGGGAGTTGCTATGGCTTCCTGGGAGTGCGTTGAGTGCAGTGACATGCTCGGCTTCGAGCCAACATGGCTGCGGCCACGACGGTGACGTGCGGTGGCGGTGGCGGGTGTGGGCGAGCTCGGTGTGGTTGATGCAGGGGACGACAGAGAGAACGGAGAGGATGGGGAGGTAGCTGAGCTCACGGCGATCACGGCAGTGCAGTCGACAAGGTCGGAGGAGGTCGGGTGGCGACAGAGCGGCAAGGGGGATCTCTGGTGGTGTTCGGTGAATACGAGGTCGATGGAGACAGGGCAGATTGTGTGATCGGTCGGGGCTCGGCCTGCTAGGAGTAGCGGACGATGGCGAAGCACAGGGACACGACGAGGCGGCGCGAGGACAATGGTGGCTGCGAGAACTACGGTGGCACGGGCGCGGCAGCGTCGGCCATGGCGAGGAGAGGGCGAGGGAGAGAGGCAGGGGGCGTGTGAGGTGTCCACGGGGTCGGGGCGGCGCCACGGAGTCGCTTCGAGGCGCGGGTGAAGCAGACGAGCAGGGAGGTGGCGTGGCGCGACGCGCGCGCGTGCGCTGTCTCCCTCCTCTGCCTACTAGCAGATGTAGGTGATGACTGGCACGGGCCAGGTGGGCCGGCCCAGCCAGGTAAGTTGGCATGTGGCCTCTCTCTCTCTCTCTCTCTCTCTCTCTCTCTCTCTCTCTCTCTCTCTCTCTCTCTCTTTTCCATTTAATTCTATTTTCTATTTGTTTGCAACTTTGTGGCTTTATTAAAAATAGCTAGGCACTTTCAAAAATCACCAAACTACTCATGCCCACTATTTAGGACATAATCAACATGGACCATTTCAGTTTAGGATTATTTGGACATTTAAAATAATTAGTAGCATTTAAATGCCCAAATGCAAATAGCATATGATTTAATCCAGTGACCTTAAGATGGCCTAGAAAATTGTGCACCATTTTTGTCAATGGTTTAAGACCAGGGCAAAGATGATGAACATTTTAGAAGGGCATTTTAGGTTCATTGAAAAAGATTTTAGTAAACCCTAGTTGTTTTCAGGGGGGTGCTGGGGGTTTATGTCATCCCCATTTCAAGTTTCTGAGAAATTTAAACATGATGCACACATGAAGGGTTAGACTAGTGCAAACTGGATCTAGGGATATGACAGTTGGGAGACACCCAACACTTTTACCTACTGTTTTTGTGTGTTAACATGATTAAGATACTGTAGCAATCATATTTTATTGCTTTTGCTTCAATAAAGTGCCTTTGGGATCATGTTGGGTGATAGGTGATTTGACCCTGCTGAAAAACAAAAACTTTTACGCTCACGAAAATAAGTCTCGTTTTTAACATAAGAGTACTTTTGAGTTGATTCTTTTTTAAGAAGTTTAATATACACATTTCTCACGTGGTCCTAATTGTTTCATAATTTTTGGAGTAGCAGAAGTATGGTAGTTATCCAGATCATTACAAACTGTTCTGTTTTTGACAGATTCTGTTTTCAATGCATAGTTTGCTCGTTTTCTAGTTTCTATGGCTTATATTGCTCAATATAAATTGTGGAAACGATATGCTACTATAGGCATTGTGCGAGAACAATTATGAATCTTGTCTTTGACAGTACCAAAGTGGAATGGTTTGCTCTTTATCATACTAACCTATTTGACGAAGTTCTGTTAAGTTTTGTGTGATTGAAGTTTTCAAGTTTTGAGTGAGACATCAATATGAGGTGAATAAGGTGTGACAAGACCATAATCTTGGGGATGCCCAAGGCACCGCAAGTTAGTATCCAAGGAAGTTCAAAGCAACTAAGTTGGGGATGCCCTGGAAGGCATCCCCTCTTTCGTCTCCAACATTATCGGTAACCTCACTCGGAGCTATATTTTCATTCATCACATTATATGAGTTTTTCTTGGAGCGTCAATTTATTTTGTTAAGAATTTGCTTGATGTTATTTAGAATAATTTTTTTTCATATTTTATTTCAATAAAAGTGGCATTGATAACCTTTGCCATGCTTATTTTGCATTAGTTTATAGTAACTTATCTCACGAGTTCTTGTTGAGTTTTGTGTGGATGAAGCTTTTAAGATTTAGGGAAACCGTCATATGAAAGGAATTAAGGAGACACAAAAGCTCAAGCTTGGGGATGCCCAAGGCACCTCAAGATAATATTTCAATAAGTCTCAAGCATCTAAGCTTGGGGATGCCCCGGTGGGCATCCCACCTTTCTTCTTGGACAATTATCGGTTAGTATTGGTTGAGCCTAAGTTTTTGCTTCTTCACATGAGTTGTGCTATTCTTGGAATGTCATTTTATATTCATTTTGCTTTCTGTTTTAATAAAATACTTAGATCTGAAGGTTTTTAAATAAAATAGAGTCCTCAAATAGTTGCCAGGGATTCTAAGTTAGCGGCATTCACATCCCATCAATGAAGCTCTTTTCTTTGGAATTGCTCTTATGCTTCACTTATATCTTATGAGTAAATTGTTGAATAAATTGAATGTCAGGAAGTTGAAATCATATCATGCCTAGTGGTATCTTCACATTGGGTATAGAAAGTGAAATCTTTTGAGGCTTGGCAATCACAATTTTGGTCATACAAGCAATTCACGAATAATTAGTATAAGGAAGAGAACTTTCACATGCAAATACACTATCTTGGAAATCTTTTGTGATAGTGAGCCCCCATCACAATATTATATGCCAAAATAGTTGACCTTGGACAAGGAAGACAATGTAATGAATTATGTTTGTTCATATTCACATAGAAGTTATATTGTCATAGATCCTTCAACATTTGGTGCTTGCCCCCCATCTTTGCTAGCCAAAAATTCTGCACCAAGTAGAGATACTACTAGTGCATCCAAAAACCCTTAAACCAAAATCTTATCTTCAAGAGTCCACCATACCTACCTAAGGATTGAGTAAGGTCCTTCAAGTAAGTTGTCATCAGTGTAATAAGGCAATAAAAATTGCTTCTAAAAGTGTTAGACCATTTAGTGTAAGAGAAAATTGAGCATTTTACGAACTTGTGATGGCAAAGAATAAAAGTGATAGACTACATAATAAATGTTGCTATCATAAGGGTCAATATAACGTGACGTTCTTTTGCTCTAAGGTGTTGAGCATACAAACAAATAAGCGCATGGAAACCTCTACTTCCCTCTGCGAAGGGCCTATCTTTTACTTTTCAATATTTAGTTTTATGCAAAGAGTCAAAGTTTTTCTCTCGAATCCTTTTTATTTTTCTCCTTTGGCAAGCAACATGTGGTGAGGAAAGATCTAGGCACATATGTCCAGTTGAATATGGGTAGCATGAGTTATTACTGTTGACATCACCCTTGAGGTGAATACGTTGGGAGGCAAAACAATAAGCCCATATCTTTCTATATGTCTGGTTGAAACATTTCGCTCATGTGTATGCGGTGAGTGTTAGCAATCATAGAAGACTATAAGATGGTTGAGTATGTGGAGCTCGTACTTAAACTTTGTTGAATAAGTTGAAATACAATTGCTTGGTGACTGAGAACATAGGTTGTTGAGCTTCAAGAGAATTCATTGTTTGAACCTTAACATGTGAATTGGTTTCCACTATAACATGAGAAATTTTATGAGAAATAATTTCTGTTATGATGCTAGGAAAAGTGATTTAAATTGTCATTGATCAAACTTATGCACTTTGCTAGCATTCACACTTCATAAATTATTTCTTTTATCATTTACCTACTCAAAGACGAGTAGGAATTAAACTTGGGGATGCTGATACGTCTCCAACGTATCTATAATTTATGAAGTATTCATGCTGCTTTATCATCATTCTTGGATGTTTTACAATCATTTTATAGCAACTTTATATCATGTTTTGGGACTAACCTATTGAAACAGTGCCCAGTGCCAGTTGCTGTTTTTTGCTTGTTTTTTACATCGCGGGAAATCAATATCAAACGGAGTCCAAACACCGGAAAATTTTTGTGGATTTTTTTATGGACCAGAAGAGCACCAGTGGGCCAAAGAAGCACCTGGGGGTGCCCCGCGGGGGGTACAACCCACCAGGGTGCGCCTGGGGGCCCAGGCGTGCCCAGGTGGGTTGTGCCCACCTTGTTGGCCTCCCGCACCCCCTCTTTACCCTATAAATTCACAAATATTCCAGAACCCTTCGGGGTTAACCTAGATCAGAAGTTTCGTTGCCGCAGGCCTCTATAGCCACCAAAAACCAATCTAGACCCCGTTCCGACACCCTGCCGGAGGGGGAATCATCTTCGGTGGCCATCTTCATCGTCCCGGCGGCCACCACGATGAGGAAGGAGTAGTCCGCCCTCGGGGTTGAGGGTTTGTACTAGTAGCTATGTGTTTAATCTCTCTCTCTCTCGTGATCTATATCATGGGCTTTGTTAATATACATAGATCATATGATGTTTCTCCCCTCAATACTCTTGTTGTGATGAATTGAATCTTTACCCTTTGAAGTTTTGTCTTGTCGGATTGAATGTTCAGATATTAGAATGCATGATGTATGTCTTGCGGTATGAATACTTTAGGTGACAATGGGGTATCATATTTATTCACTTGATGTATGTTATGGCACTCAACTTGCGGATTCCCGAGGCGACATTAGGGTAATCTATGCATAGTGGTTGATGCACGCTTTTATTATCTTTTCTCCGATAGAAACTTTGGGGTCTCATTGTAGTTCTTTGTGTGGGTTGAATATTATGATCATGAAGTTGTTTGATGCATATCGTAGAATTAACTCATGGGTACTCGTGGTGACATTGGAGTGTGTAGGTGACATTAGAGTTGGTTGATGTGTGTCATATGGTGTTATTTTAGTACGAACTCTTGATTAGATCGATCGTAAAGAATAGATTGCGTTATTTTAGTACGAACTCTAGGATAGATTGATTGGAAAGAATAGCTTTGCGGTGGTTTCGTACCCTACAAACAATTTCTATATTTTGTTCTCCGCTAATAGGAACTCAGGAGTGATTCTTTATTGCACTTGAGGGATAATCATATGATCCAACTATGTTAGCACTGTTGAGAGATTGCACTAGCGAAAGTACGGACCCTAGGCCTTGTTTCTAAGCATTGCAATACTGTTTTTGTGCCCGTTTACTATTTGCTAAGTTGCTGTTTTTATTTATTCAGATTATAAAAATATATTTCTACCATCAATACTACACTTTTATCACCATCTCTTCGCCGAGCTAGTGCACCAATACGATTTGCCATTATATTGGGTGTGTTGGGGACACAAGAGATTTCTTGTATTTGGTTGTAGGGTCGTTTGAGAGAGACCATCTTCATCCTACGCCTCCCACGGATTGATAAACCTTAGGTCATCCACTTGAGGGAAAATTGCTACTGTCCTACAAAACTCTGTGCTTGGAGGCCCAACACGTGTCTACAAGAATAAAGTTGCGTAGTAGACATCAAACGCCGAAAACTATTTTTCTGGATTGAGCCATATGTCATATGTTCGGAGGTTGTCGAATGTGAGGCATAAGTCGTCCACAAATGATTCGACATGTTTAGTCTTGATGACTACATCATCTACATATGCCTCCACCGTCTTGCCAATTTGCTTTTCCAGACATGTTTGAATCATGCGTTGGTAAGTGGCGCCGGCATTTTTGAGTCTGAAAGGCATAGTGTTGAAGCAGAAAGGCCCATACGGGGTAATGAATGCCGTTGCGGCCTGGTTGGATTCCTTCGTCTTAATTTAATGGTATCCAGACTATACATCGAGGAAACACAGTGAATCGTGTCCTAAAGTTGCATCAATGATTTGGTCAATGCGGGGCAGTGGGAAGGGGTCCTTAGGGCAGGCCTTATTAAGGTCTTTGAAATTGACACAACGGTGCCAGGATTTATCCTTGTTTGGCACCATGACCAGGTTTGCTAGCCAGTCCGGGTGTTTGATCTCTCTGATAAACCCAGCTTCAAGTAGTTTGGCTACCTCCTCCCCCATAGCTTGTCGCTTGGGTTCGAAAAATTGCCGCAACGTTTGCTTGACTGGTTGAATCCATGTATTACGTTGAGGCTATGTTCGGCCAGTCTGCGTGGGATTCCTGGCATATCTGAAGGATGCCAGGCAAAGATGTCGCAATTCTCACGCAGGAACGCACGTAAGGTGGCGTCGACCGTCGGATCCAGCTGTGCTCCAATGGAGGCTGTCTTGTTGGGATCCGTCGGGTGAACTTGAAATTTGACTATTTCGTCTGCTGGCTTGAAAGAAGTGGTCTTAGGTCTCTTATCGAGGATTACGTCGTCTCTGTCCACTATGGAATGCATAGTGGTTAGCTCCTTGGCCGAAAGGGCCTCGGATAGTGCCTCGAGGGCCAAGGATGCGGTTTTGTTTTAGGCGCAGAGCGCTATATCCGGATCACTGGTGATAGTGATAACTCTGTTGGGCCCTGGCATTTTGAGCTTCATGCACCCGTAACGGGGTATGGCTTGAAAGTGTGTGAATGCGTCTCACCCCAACAGGGCGTGATATCTGCTATTGAAAGGTGCCACATGGAAGAGCAACTCTTCGGACTTGTAGTTCTCCGGCGTGCCGAATAGTACATTAAGTTTAATTTTCCCCGAGCATCGCGCTTCTCGACTGGGGATAATGCCTCTAAAGGTTGTACTACTTTGCTCGATGCGGCTCTTGTCCATTTGCATCTTATTGAACGTGTCTTCGTAGATGAGGTTCAGTCCACTGCCGCCGTCCATGAGCACTTTGGTGGGCCGAAAGCCATCCACGATTGGGTTTAAGACCAAAGCGGCTGGTGCTCGGACTGATCGGGCCCTTGGTTCGTCATTGGCGGTAAAAGTTGTTGCCGTATCATTCCAAGGATTTATTGCAGCTACTTGGTTGACTTCGGCGAGGTCGTGGAGCACCCTTTTGCGCCGATTATTTGAAGAAAAGGTCTCGAAGACCGTAAAGACATTGAGATCGCCATCCTCCAAAGAGTACTTCTCTGAGGTAGTGTTGGTGAGGATGGCCTCGTCGCTCTTAGCCACCTGCCGGAGTACCTAACATGCCCGAAGGCTATGTGTTGGTTCGGTATTCGGCGTTGTGTGTATCTGATAGGCCTTGTCGAGCAATTCATCAAGGACAGTTCTTTTTCTCGTGAAGGGCTTGATTTTCTTGTCCCTTGGATGATGATCGGGTGCCTCGTGAGTGTGCACCCTTTTTGCCCGTCCGGTGAGTGGCTTAAAGGCAGGTGGTTCCCACCGGGCTATCTCGGTTTTCTATGCGCTTTCCATTGTGCAATACTTCTATACTACGTGTGCCAAATCTATGAAGTGCAGTATGCGGTGGCGATTGAGGGCATTGAGGATTCCCTTGTCCGTACAGTTGCGGCAGAAAACTGAAGCCGCGTCGTCATCGCAACAATCTTTAATCTTGTTTTTACCAAGGAGGAATCTGGCCCAGAAGTGATTGACCATTTCTTGAGGTTGCTGCCGCACATACATTCTTTGTTGGAAAAGGCAGTGCCTAGAAGGAGCTTAGGAATGCCTAGGCGCTAGGCAATGGCGAAACACCTCGCCTAGGGCATAAATGGATGTCTAGGCAGGGCAAGAAAGGAATTGCCTACCCAAGCAAGAAATCATGCCACATACTACATCAATATGCCAAATGGGTTATATTCCAATGGAAATAGGTGGTAATTAACTTATTTATATGCCCTAAACTAATATCAACACCCATATAATAATCACAAATACACTACGAGTAAAAACTATATTACCGCCTAGGCTGCGCCTAGGGCGCTTATGCACCGCCTAGGCATAAAGCGAAGGCCAACCGCCTTGCTTACGCCTACTGCTTTTTCCAACCTTGCATACATTAGCTCACATACATTTGGAGGACCTAAATTGCTTGGGGAATATTGCTTGTGGTGGGTGGGCGAGCTAAAATCCGAACCCTGACCCACTATTGGATCCAGAGTTTGAAGAATTTCCGAGGTCACTAGCCTAGGATCTGGAGTGTCCTGGTGACTTTCAGGATCATCACCTGATTCTATGTTTGGAGGACATGGGGTCTCTTCCCGAAAATGGGTATCTGGCTCGCAGGGCTCAAAAATCCGAACATAGATTGTTCTTAGCTTAGGGGGAGAAGTATTCTCGGCTTGTTCCTCCACAACCGCCACCAGATGGGTGATCGGCAGGGACTTGATTTCCCTCTGATAGGGTTTAAGCGCAATCATATCATAGTCTGTTGCGACCCCGAGGACGGCGATGCGCTCAAGCAGTTCGTTCAAGGATGAGACATCTGCCGGATCCATCTTTTTGGAGTGTTTGTGGCCGATGCAGAGATGATGTTTGGCAATTTGGGGAGCCGTGTTTGGCTTAACGGCCGAGCGAGCGCCCATAGTAAAACTGCCAAGCTAGAGGACCTGCCCTGGAGCTAGGGCCCCTCCAGAGGTGATTCTGTCATTGATGACAAGGCGAGCCATCGATCCTTCTATCGACGACACAAAGGAACTGTCAATGAAAGCACCAATGTCGGTGTCAAAACTGGCCGATCTCGGGTAGGGGATCCCGAACTGTGCATCTAAGGATCAAAGGTAACAGGAGACAAAGGGGACATGATACTTACCCAGGTTCGGGCCCTCTTAATGGAGGTAAAACCCTACTTCCTGCTTGCTTGACTTTGATGAATATAGGGGTTACAAGAGTTAATCTACCTCGAGATCGTAATGGATAACTCTAGATGTCTAGCCTATATGAATTCTGATCCCCTCTGCAGAATAAACCATCTGGTTTATATAGACACCAAAGGGGCCTAGGGTTATACATAGTCGGTTTACAGAAGAAGGAAACTATACACCCGGACGACAATCTTGCCATCCACGCAATTGAGAGTCCTATCCGGACACGGGAAAGGGTCTTCTTCCTTGTATCTTCACGACCCATTAGTCCGGCCCATTACACATAGCCCGGACACCCGAGGACCCCTTAATCCAGGACTCCCTCAGACGTTGAGGGCGTATTTCAGCGGGGCGCCACCACTTATATTGCTTCGAGCGCGGCTGTGAGGCTGACAGTGGGTCCCCACTGTTAGGTTTAGAGAGAGGTAGAGAGAAACAAAGAGGACGCGGTGATGCACCGGCGCTTCTCCGGCGAGGAGAGGTCGGCCGCCGTCGTGGATGGATGGGATGGATGCGCAAGACCTCAAGGAGTCCGTACGTACCCGAAATATGGCTAGGGATGGACGGAAGGGCTCGGAATCTTCTTCTCCAGCAGCGGCCGCGGTCGGGGTTCACCGAAGAGGAAGAATCACTACTAGGAAAAGGCCTACTAATGGCGCACCAGTTTTGCCTACTAATGGCGCATCACTGGTGCGCCATTAGTATCACGCCACTAGTATTTATTACTAATGGCCCACCACCTAGTGCGCCATTACTATATAACACCATGCGCCATTAGTATGCCTCCCAGGGCCATATTTAACCATGTGCTTTGGCACACTAATGGCACACTGCGGATGGATGCACAATTAGTATACTTGGCATACTAATGGCGCACTCTGTAGTGATGCGCCATTAGTATGAATATTCGTTTTTTTCTTTTCTGATTTTTGCACAGGTTACAAAATATATTATTTGATAGAATATAGATAGTAGCACATAGCAACAGAAGATTCATCGAATACAATAGAAGATTAGTCTCCGAATACAATTCATCATATTAGTCTCCGAATTCAAAGACCGAACAAAGATAAAACATTACAAGTCTCGAGACTGCGAGTATCGAGTTTGTCGGAAGTAATACTAATCCTAACAAGTCCTACTAATCATCATCATACAACTTCTACTCGTTATTCATAACAAGTCATACGATCATCATCTTGATAGTGATCGAACCAACCCTACTTAATTGTTCTTAGCACATGATCATCAGTATTAGGCAGGACCTAAATACCCCATTTAAGCTAAAATAGCATAAAACAATATAGACCCTGACTCTCCATTATGGAGAATGGAGAACATCCTGTCTCCAATTCTTGCGCTTCGCTTCCTTTTGCTTCCAAGAAGCTCCTTACGACTGTCCATACATTTTTTCCATCCTTTGATTTTCATGTCTCCACTTCTTTTAGAAATCTCGTATGGACAGTTGAGATTCATAGGATGACCTGGCTGTATGTTCAAAACATTAAGACTACCTTTCTGATACATCATATCAGGCACACAATTCTCTGGGATCATCTGTTGAAAAACATAGTAATAACTTCATAGTTAGCAATGATGTACTAGTTTTAGAAGTATGCAAAATATGCACGGATGTTGTAATAGTAAAAATCTTACCAGGGTATCTCCATGGTAGTTACTGTAGTTGAACACATGCACTAGTGGCACGTATTTACCATAATGTTGAGGAGTTTGATTGTGGATATTGTAATTCTCAATGTCAGTACAAAATCCGACCAAATGATTTTTCTCCTTCTAAGTTGTTAATTCGGAGCCATCGGTGTAGTGGGTTTTGTCTACCATCTCCCGCATATTCTTTGAACAATAAAAATAAGCTGTCAATCTAAATAAGCTGTCAACTATTTTGAAATAAACAATATAAATTAGCTAATAACTATGTTTGAGAAACTCACATAGCGGTAGAACTGGAGGCGTATCAACAAGGACCCAAATGTCTATATTGTCTTGGTTGATGTCAGGATTACCAAGATCCATGGTGATAAGCATACCCTCATCAAAACCATACATCTTGCAAAATGCTTCCCAATTTTTGCAACCAAAATGGGTTACGCTCTCAGAATTATATTGATTTACTTCAAAGTCCACATTGTGATGAGCCCTTAGGTGAATTTTCTTTGTTTCAAAAATTTCATGGTCTTCAAAATCCATCCTCTCCAAGACATAGCGTCTTGCATGGCATGGGATAAGCTATACTCGAATTGTAAAAGATGAAAATTACACGTTGAAATAGTTGAAGTCATGCTTAATTATGAAAATAACACTTGTCGTCGTTGTGTACCGTTTCAACTTCGAAGGTCTCCTCGAGCTTAATGCTGAAGTGCTGATCATCGTCCAGGTGAGGCATGTCGCACAAACCTCGATCGTCGTGGCACCAGTCGCACTCCCCCGGGAGACTTTCATCGTCAACGTCGAGGCACCCTAAAAGCCTAAGCTTTCATCATTTAGGTTTTGTCGACGTCGAGGCACCCTAAAAGCCTAAGCATACATCGTTTAGGTTCTCATCGATACCGAGGCACCCCATAGAAACCAAGTTAAGTTTTCATCATTTAGGGTTTATCGATGCGGAGGCACCCTAGGTTGGGCCTAATCACTTGGCACTAATCACTTGGCTCTATTGCCACCTATGTTGGGTTTATCATCTAGGGTTTATCGATGCTAACGAGAATTCTAAGTTGGGCCTAATCACTTGGCTCTATTGCCACCTATGGTTTAATGCAGCAAGAATGGCGGGGCAGTTGATCCTACTTAACTAAGTACTAAGATACCCCGGCCCAT
This sequence comes from Triticum dicoccoides, assembly GCF_002162155.2. Taxonomy (NCBI): domain Eukaryota; kingdom Viridiplantae; phylum Streptophyta; class Magnoliopsida; order Poales; family Poaceae; genus Triticum; species Triticum dicoccoides. Next base: position 117,360,437 of record NC_041388.1, on the reverse strand, counting down.
GCATTAGTCGCAAGTACCCCATATGTCCTATTTTTAGCAAAGTCATGCTAAAATTAACAGAAAATTTCAGCATGACCTTTGCTGAAAATAGGACATATGGAGTACCCGAATTTGCCAAAACGGAAGTTAATCGACATTCCGGAAAACTCAAGGGCCTCTCGGGGTACAGTAGCAGCATCACAAGTTGACAAAATTCCCAAGTAGTACAGCAGCAGCATCACAAGTAGTACCAATGAACATATAGTCCAGCAAGTTGAAAAAGCTAAAGTTCTCAGCATGAAGAATCACACAACACAGCACCTACATTATGATGATACATTTGGAGATTGCACATACAGTTTTCACATAAGCATAATTGTTCTGGAGATTGCACATACAGTTTTTGACAGCACAGCACCTATGACAGCACATACAGTTTTCGTTACTGCTACCAAATGAAATGACACTTTGACATGGCTGCAATTTTTAGTGTCTACTTATCTGCAATTTTTCAGTGTCTGCTTAGGAGAAATAGGTTTCAAACTTCAGCTTGCTTTGTATAAGGATACTAAAAACTATCTAAGGAGTTCTTCAAGTTCAAGTTACAGCTTGCATGACATTTTCCTACACAATGCTTGTTGTAAATAATTACTTAAAGTAAACACTTTTTTATCTTAGCTTACTTACAACAGAATGCCTATCTTTCTGGTTTTCCAATTCCTTTTGTTTCATTTTCAACATTGCTCTATCTGTAATTAATAACATTGTTCAAGAAATCTGTATATGCAATCTACAGAGATCCCCCTCCTGACTTGTAGACTGATTTTCCATCAAAATTGAAAATAGTTACACTAAGTTTCAAAATAAAAAATACACTTCTTAGTTTTACAAACTGAAAATTACTCTAAAATTGAAACTTTAACTGACTTTTAGACTGAATTTTTACTCCAAGAGTTTTTATATTCAAATCACTTTAACTGAATTTTACATTGAGTTTTAGATTGAATTTTAAACTTTCTTGCAATACAAGCTTGCCATACACTTTATATTTAGATCAGGAGCCAAGGTCTAAAATCGAATTTTGAACTGAATTTTTACGACTACATCTGTTTCAATTTCAGTTTCAGATAAAGTTTATATTCAGATCAGGAGACTGACTTTTAAACTGACTTTATATTCAGTTTCAGGTAAGGACATCAGAGAATCTACAGCGAGGGGCGGCTGGCGCGGTGAGCACAAGCCCGCATGCACAAACGGTGACTAAACAAGGAGAAAAACAGGGGAATCGATGGAGATGCTCACCACGGAGCTGGGGAAGGAGACGGCGAGGCCGAGGGTGGTCAGGGCAGCGCGGATCGACGCCGAGAAGCAGTGGTCGGTGATGAGGAAAAAGAGGTCGTTGCACTCGATCCTTGATGACCCGGCTCCAATTCGTGGATGTAGGTGATGAAGGTGATGATGGTGTTGCTCCTGGCGCAGCTCCTAAGTACGACTATGGAGGACGGGGCGGTCAGTGGCCGCGGTGACGCGCGGCAGTGGCGCTCGGGGTGGAGGGAAGGAGCGGGGCAGGCCGTCAGCGGCGAGGACCGAGAGGGCGATTGAGGAGTGAAGGGAAGGAGCGGGGCAGGCCGTCTGCGGCGAGGACCGAGACGGCGAGGCGGGGCGCGGGGGTCGTCGGGCGACTAAGGGGGAATGAATCTAGCGAGCGGGAGGGACGAAGGGATCGGGCGACTAGGGGGCAAGATTACTAATGGCGCACCCCCTGGCGGTGCGCCATTAGTATGTTTTTTTATAGCAATGGCGCACCCCCGAGACAGTGCGCCATTAGTATTCTTTTTTTAGATAGCAATGGCGCACCAGCCTGCTGTGCGCCATAAGTAAGATTTTTTAATTATTATTTTGTTGCATCTAATAATTTAATAGAAAATTAATATGAATATGAATATGAAAATGAATATGAATATGAATATGAAACAGTAATAAATTTTTATAAAAACAGTAAAAAAAATTTAAAAAATATCATCAAATTTGTTATTTGAAAATATAAACAAATTTGTTTTTTTGGATTTTTAGTTGCATTCATTTGTGACGGTGGAGCGGGGGAGGGTGCGGGGGGTCGGCGGCGGCGGCGGAGCGGGGGAGGGTGCGGGGGGTCGGCGTCGGCGGTGGAGCGGGGGAGGGTGCGGTTGTCACGACCGGCTTTCCGGGTAATAAATTTCCAGAAAAGACCGTCGTGCTCATCAGCCCCAGGATTACTGTTAGCTGATGAGGCTCCAACTTGATACAGAAACTCCAAGCAAAAATACAAAATATGAAGTACAAGACCATTCTGGCCTGTGGGTACAACAAATGGTTTCTAGTGGTTGATGGCGGAAGCGGGTTGTGAAACATCTGTGTCTATGGGACTCCATTCCCCACGGGAACAGCTGACCAGGTTAAATTCCTATCTTCGCGAGGCTGCTATCTCCATTGAGTGGTTTCCGGGGCTGGCATCGCGTCGCTCCTCTCCGAGCAAGAAAAATCTGGCCAAGACAATAGCCAGGGACAAGCCAGTGAGTACTTTGAATGTACTCACAAACATTATGAACACAGGTATAATATAACAATGATGTGCTGAAAAATATTTTATGCTCATGACGTCAGTCACAAAAGATAAATAACTCTCGGATGCGTGCAAGCAAGTTATTTATAAAATTGCAATAACATGATAGTATAAAAAAAATTTATGAAATAAATAACAAGTAATGCCACAGTCGGGCGTCTGAGAGACGCCACATAAAGGGCTTTAAAAGAAATGCCACAGTCGGGCGTCTGAGCGACGCCACATAAAGGGCTTTAAAAGAAATGCCACAGTCGGGCGTCTGGGCGACGCCACATAAAGGGCTTTAAAAGAAATGCCACAGTCGGGCGTCTGAGCGACGCCACATAAAGGGCTTTAAAAGAAATGCCACAGTCGGGCGTCTGGGCGACGCCACATAAAGGGCTTTAAAAGAAACAATCATAGTGAATATCCCGGAGGTAGAACCATCCCAGAGATACACGATAATAACAATAATATCATAGGTTAGTCAACAATAATAATAATCATAGTTATCACAAGTCACAAGTAGTAATTCCATTTCTGGATTAACAGTTTCACCTCCGAAGACCGACACTAAGACCGACACTTGACCCATCCCAGACTGTAATCCTTAACCATGGACACGGCTATTCGAATAGGTTTATTCTCTGCAGAGGGTGTACTCTTTACCCACGAGTAACGGATTTCTTTAGTCCAGCAGGACTAATTCCGTCTATGGTCTTTTTGTTGAAAACACACCAAACTTGCACACACCGGCTTATCACACACGTGTCTGGAATCACCCACGACACCTGTTAAGCAAACTCTAAGTGGGGAGGCTACAACCTCGCGTAGCATGGGATCAAATTTATATCGCGCGCTCTAAGGGGTGGCCTCCCCTCTCGGTCCCAACCGGAAACACCCATGCCCCCGGACCAGGTGGCCTGCCTACCAGTTACAACCAGTATCTTCCACCATGGCCTCTCTGTACGGTGTGTGCTAGAAAGAGGTTGACAACTTACTGAACCGTACTCTACTTGCTGTAGAGACGAGTGGTAGTACGAAACAAGTATGGGGGTTACTGGAACAAGACTCGATCTACGGTCGACTCAGGAGGTTCAAGTATTCCCTGCATGATTAGTATAACAAATATATTTCATCAAACAGAGTCACCACTCATATCACCTTGCCATGCCATACCAGACAGAACCGTCCCGACGGAGACCGGCGACAAACTCATACCTACCCAAGGCAGAGGTTTTCCCGGTTTCCTGCCGGTATGCACGTAAAGCTCATGAGGGTGATTATCATCACAAGTTTGTCCATTACCAACAGCATGGAAATCAATAACATGCACCCATGCATATGATCATATCACATGAAATAACAAGTCCCTCGAAATGCGGTGGTGTTATAAATGCATCAACGATCACTCCAAAATTATTATGCCGGGGTTCAGAATGCTTGCCTTCAGTGTGTGGAAAGGCAGGGTGCTCTCCAAACTTTTGAAAGTTCTTCTCTCTCCCAAAAATCCTATTTGAAAATATAATTGAATTAACACACATTTCAAAAACAAAACGAAAAGTTGTTTAATTTTTTTTTCAAATAAATCTTAAAATAAACTAGATCAAATATGAGGAAGGTAGGAAAAAGAATCATTTCATTTGGACTTATATTTAAAAAGTTATAGCCAGTCAAAGATTTGGTCAAATCTGTTATTTAAAATAAAACAGAAAAGAAAACGGTTCAGATAGAAATACGCTTTCGGTATAGAGGAGGCGTACTTGAGGCTTTACGCCTCTACTTAACCACGCGGACGGCGCGGGGTGTCACTGACAGTGGGTCCAGGGGGCCCACTAGTCATGTTTGACCAGTCGCCCTCCCTCCCCTTCCTCTGGCCGAACAGAGGCGGGAGCTCCGACGATGTTCGCCGGTGAATGGCGGCACCGTTCGAGAAACGGAGGCCATCTGCGGGTTCAGGGGATCGAGACGGTCACTCCGGTGGTCGATACGGTCTCTGGGGTGGACGGAGCTGCCGGCGGCGAGCTTCACAGCGGACGGTGGTCGTCGGGCAAAGTGGTTTTTCTCCCGCAGTGAGTCCCGATCGAAATCGAGTAAGGGGATGGATTCACGAGGTGGAGAGGAAGCTCCTGGTGAAGAGAGTGGGGAGGGTGAGGCTTTGGTGGCGCCGGAATGGTCGAGACAGCGGCGGCGGCTGGAGTTGCCGGAGATGAGGAAGGAGCCCTTCCCCGGGTCGATTTGCTGCCATGGGAGGACTAGGGGAGCATTCTAAGGCTTCCTGTGTGCACAAGGAGGCTCGGGGGCCTCCTTTTATAGCTCGTCGAGGTCGGTTCCGCGGTGGCCGGATAAGCTCTCCGGCGAACCTCCTCTCTGCAGCTTGCAGGGCAACGTGGCGTGGCTGTGGATGACGGCAAGAGCTAGTGGACGAGAGGGCACTGCTCCAGGGGCCAGGTGGCGAGCCAGGGTGGCTTGGGCGGCGCTGCACGGCGCAGGGCTGTCGGGCGGCGGCGGCGGCTAGCGCTTGGCCTGTCGGGCGCGGCGGGGCTGCTTGGCGCGTAGCTGAGAGAAGGGGAGTGCGTGGCGAGGTTCTGCAGAGCGGGCCAAAGCCGTGGGGGCCAGCGTGTCGGCTCGGGCGCGCGGCTGCAATACGCGCGCTCTGGGCGCGTCCAGCGCACGCACTGAGTGTGCTCGACAAAATGCCAGAGCATGCTAGAGGTCGCGGTTGAGGCTGGCAAATAACAGACCCAGGTTAGGAGCAACTGGAATCCTAGTGGACATGCTAGTATGATCCGAGGTGCAAGGTCACAATGCAAAGACAAAAACATGTCAAAACTGGCCATGCACACCAGGTGTTTGACAAAATGCCAAGGGCACTTGGGCATTTCTTGGAGTGGCCAAAATCTCCAGATCAGTGTCTCTGTGGATGAAAGAGAGAGTGGTGATGTTAGTTGGACAAAAGAAGAAACTTGTTAGTGCAAGTTTTACAAAACTTCAATTCTGGACAGGAAATAAATGACATTATTTCATGAACCAAAAATGATCCAAAAGGTGCATGCTCCTGGACTTAAGGGTTTAACATGGGGGACTACAAGTAGGAGAAATAATCAAGGGCTAAAGAGCAAGCAAAAACATGGTTGCTGCACAAACCAACAAGTTGGTCCAGAATGAAGATGAAGTTGATTCACTCAAATTTTTCAAAGAACATAATTAGATTTTTGCACAAAGAGGAATAATAGGCTCCTACTGACCTCCCTTAATTTTGGTAGTAGTTTTAAATGAATATTTAAATAGGTTGTAGTGCAAAATGCACTCTGGACCAGAGAAGAAAAATTGAGAGTAGGGCTCAAAATATTTCATGAATGAAATATATTTTTGTATAAAAGTGATTTAAAAACATCACATGACATCTCCAAATTTTTGTGGAAATTTTAAGTGAATTTATCAAATGGTTGTAGTTCAATTAAAGCCATTTAACCTAGAAAAACCCTTTTCAAGAAAATAAAGATCAAGCAACATAATTATTTAATTAGTTACATTGATAAAAGGAAAGTTTTTCTTGAGAGGTTAAAACAAGTCCAACAACATTTTTGAAAAGTTTTCTCTTTGGGAAAAACTCATCATAACAGGGAAGGAAATGATTTAAACAAAAATCAAAATGGAGCTCAAAAATTCAAAGTTTTAAATCCTGGCAAAATTTTATTCCATTAAAAACAAGGCCAAAATTTTTGGGGTGTCACAGCGGTGGGTCGTCGGCGGCGGTGGAGCGGGGGAGGGTGCGGGGGGTC